>NC_028640.1:45592506-45616812 GCF_001406875.1 Solanum pennellii | reverse complement strand
TATATATATATATATATATATATATATGCTTGTAAAATGGTAATGCAACTTAGTTTATCAAGGAAAATGCAATATCAACTCAACTATACTTATATATGAAGGTGATATAGTTCTATGGGAGTTTCTCTAACCGACAACCACCACTTGAGCCTAACTGGTGATACAGTGTCTCACCCACGCTGCTAGAACTGTCCTATACTTTGCCGTCACTTAGAACATCCTCAACCTAGTGGATCCACTTGCTAAATTAACGCAATCATCTAAAAAGTATGATTCGTTAATACTCATGATAGCTACATGGTTTACATGGAGAATTGAGTTAATATGAACTCTCATCCCCACAACGGTGATCAATACTACTTCAAAAATATACTTTATCTCATACTTTTAAAATAACCTCCTACCTCTGGGTTGAGATAATTTGCTCAACCCTTTTTAGCTTCAACAAGCCCTCTTGGAATCCATGTTCCCTTTTCTTATTTTCAAATTTTGTTGGACAGTCTTAGTTTCCACTTTACTCAAAATGTAAAAACATTTATAAACTTTCCAGTGAATATTTAGTTCCCGTATATCTTTTGAGAAATGAACTCAACTCTTACTCTTTGCTTAACTTGAAACTTAACTCTTATTGAATACTTAGTTACCTTATAGTTTTTGGGGATTTAACTCAACTCTTTACTCTTTGCTCAACTTGTAGGTTGAGCCTTAAAAAAAAGTTAAAATGTTTGTTTAAAACTCTTGAAAACATTAAGAACTCGCTTTAACTTGCTTCTTAACTTTTAGACTTCCCTCTTAACTTCTTTGACTTTGATTCACTGAATTGGATTATGGATTCGAGGACCATGATCTTATATTTATGGATGATTTCATGATGTATAGATGTACTTTAGAGTGTCGAAATCAACTAGGAATTGTAGGTACATCACTTAGGAACTCGTACTAAAAGATGGGGGGAAATGGGATCTCAACGTGGCTTTGGCGCTCTGAGAGGCGCAGGGCGCCAGAGCCTGACGGACATTATCCCTAGGAGCGCTAGAGCCTCACGGATAGACACTCTCCTCAGGCGCGCCAGCACCTGACGTACAGGGTCTGTTTTGAGGGGCTCTGGTTGGCGTGGCGCCTCAGGGATTATGCGACGAGATTTTTTATTTTTCTTCTTTGATTTTCATCTCTAAACCTTCTAAACTCCCATGGATATTTCCCCAAAGACTTAGGATCACTAAATTTCTCAATACCAATAGTTTATACTTGTAAAACAACCCGGAAACAACAATCAAACAACCAAAGATATACTACAACTCACCCAACAAGAATTCAACGGGTTTTCATCAAGCACTTCAATGTTTCGTATCCAATTTACTCTAATTATGCTAAATTAAACATATTATTGTGTGGTTGGAAGTACCCATCACAGAAAGATCTCACAAACCTGAAAGGGATCACCTCCGAAGAAACTTACTCAACAAAATCTTGATATTTTCTGCTATTTCTCTTCTCTTTTCTCCCAAGCCCTAAGCGTATTCAATCTTCTAAAAACTGACTTAAGGCTTAATTTTACCCATAATAAACCCTAAAAACAAATTAGGAAATAGTACGGTGAAAATACTACTTTACCCTTACTAAATTTAAGATTGGATTTTTCTCAATCCAGTAGCCCAACTTCCGATAGGTATATCTCCCTCATACGAAATCAAAATTACGCAAACTCAGTGGATCTGGAAAGATATCTTCAAGGGATTTCAAACTGGTCCTAACTCATCCTGAGCTAGAAGTTATAACTGTTTGAAAATGACTAAAAATTTACTTTTACACTTAGGAAATTTTTGAGATTTCTCCTATTTTTTCCAAAAATAACTATTCTTAGTTTCTGTGATTAATCCTAGCTATTTTGGTTTACAAGATGTTACATCGGTTTCGCAATCGATTAAGGAAGGTGTTATCCTGGAAGCGGGTGCCACTACAAAGGAACCTATAAGGTTTTCATCATAATTACTATGTCGCCTATAAGTATACTACTAGAGTCTCATGCCTGCAAGATTCGTGCATGGTTACTATCACAACAACTTTCATACAGGAGTTAGTACAGCGCCAAACACGAATTGAGGCTTAGATATCTCAATTAGTGCAACAGTTGATGTTGTGGGTTTAGACGTCTACCCCTTGGGCTAAAGTGTGTGTGGCCGCAAATATTTATGCATATGAGTATCGGGTGACTAATAGGATTATGAGTATATAAAGTCCCAAAGTACAAAATTTGGAGATTGAGGTGGACCAACTTAGATCAAAGGCCACATCACTAAAAACCGCACAAGCACCTGTCATTTGGTCTTCCTTATGTCTATGCGCAGAGGCTCTTCTAACCTTTGATTATTTTCTTATTGATGAGGATCCCCATCCAACGCATAGGTAATGAGTGCAAAATGAAAGGATATTGTGTCCAGTAGAGAGGCCTGATAGAGATCCATAGCGAACGAGTAGTTGAAAGTATAAAAGTACTGACAACAAGATGTAGGTGCCTCAAATTCAACATTGGCTACCGATGATACCACCTCAATTGTGCATGAGACACCGGGCAAGACTTCACAAATGGACACCATTGCCTAGATGTCATAGAATTGTCTTCACCACCTTTTTTTACTACAATTTATAGTGTATTAAGGAATATGCATATATTTTTTTGTAATGGAGTAGGGTGGTTCGTATGTGCATGTTTTGACGAATATCTTGGAAAAGTTTTAGTAACCAGGGTACTCAAGTATCTTGATGTAGTCTAAGTTACCAAGGTAATTGTGTATGTTTTGTAAAAGTATTCTGGCAAAGTCTAAGTGTATGTCACTCCCCAATACTTTCCTTGACGTAACATGGGACCCAAGATCACGATTGACCCTAAGATAACCCTAAAGCTGGCATATCATAAGCATACTAAAAGACATCTCCATGAAAACATGAACTAATGCGGAAGCTAAATCAATTGAAACTGAAAGTGGCAAAAACCTAACTAGTCTGAAGTATATATTACTAAAAATTTAACAATACCGAAAGACAAACTTAACAAGTCAAGTTGATTCTAGTACTATGTCTGAAAAGCCTCTAACATATAGAGTTACTGGGACATGCCCCATATAATTCTAGCAAGATTGAAAATTGTATAAACACTAACAATAGAATGTATGTCTATTGTCCTCGAAATATGAAGACTCATCATTGAAGCTGCTGAATACAGACTGAGAATCGATCTAAGCATGATATGGATGTAGCACAGAGAATGCGTCACTACTTGGAATGTACTTAACATGCAGGATATAGATAATAACTGAAAACATATATAGTTGAGCAATAATATAATCTAATAGAAAATCAATGTTGAATAAAAGTAAAAACTGAGCTAAATTCAATGACCAGACACTAATCATGAACATAACATGTTGAAACTGAATATTGAAGTATAAATTGAAAACCTAAAAACCTAGTCAAATGCACTTTAGGGTTGATAGTTAGCTCCATTTGGAGCCTGTACAACCTAACTTGCAGGTCCAATCAACGGACCAAGACGACAGGCCGTTGGTTGACCTACAGGACGTCGTTTGGTCTCGTTGGTGGACACTGCCTAGGCAGTTTTGGATCCAAGTATTGGGCCCTTCTCTAGGACCCTTGTGGGTCCTAGGTGGGGTCGTGCCCATATGTTAAACCTTTAAACTAAGTCATATAGGTCTTAGGAACATCCCACATCAATTTTGATTAAAACAAACACGTAAAACTCACTCAAACACATCAAGACACACAAACGCTATCTAAGGCACACCTTCCGAACATCATGGACGTTCTTGGACGTTTGACCTCCAAACTTCACGCACTGAATAAAAACACTAAAATAACTCATTTTAACTTCAAATTAACTAAAGAAACACTCATGAGGATCTAATTCACCTTAGTTCGTTTTAGGGCGTTACAAGGAGCTACTATTAACCAACATAAAACTACGTGAGCTAAACTCGGAGTTTAATCTATAAGCCCCATCAAGAGGACCCAATATACATTTCCAAGGGTATAAAGGCATGAGTGTGTGATTACTTAATCTGATGCCCAACAGATGGGACTTATACTCCTACGAGGCACATAGTTCTTGGACTATGAGGGTAGGATGAACCCTAGTCAAACTCGATGCTAACCCTACACCCAACTAGAAATGTATATGACACAATATAAATAAAATACTTGATATCTCAATGATCTGATATGCAAATTTGAGAATGCAACATTTAACAACTGAGAATACGACATTCAAAATCTGGAGCATGTTATATGTTTTACTGACCAAGCAAGAATAACTCATGAACTAAGAGAATCTATACAAACTAGAGTTCTAAATTTCATACAAGAAACTGAATAAACTTTCCAAGAAAATATAATAGTTCGATTACGAATACTACAATAGCTAAGTCACAATAATTTTTCAAGGTTTTAGAAATTCTAAGTCTAAACAAGATATAGAGAATTAATGAACTGACTAATTTCTAAGTACCTAGTGGATGCAAGGAACCCACTATTGAAATTAGACATACTTGGTCATGAAATCTATAGAGAAACCCTTCGATTTTGGGGTTAAAACTGAAGAAAATATGTTGCGTGTTCTTGAGGAAATTGGCACCTTTTCTTATTTTTTTGTTCTAAATCTGGTGATTTTTGGGGAAAAAGTTTTTAGGTAGGTTATGACTTAATCATAAGGTGTAACACCTCGGAAAAAATTTTCAGCTAAGACTCAACCGCTTCGTTGTGAGTGAGATTTTACCAAGGAAGTAGAAGTTTCTTATGTTTTAAGGTCACTAGATGTAGCACCTTGAGTTCTAAAAAAACTAAATTGGAAATAGCAAAATTTGAAATTTGGAGAGTTAAGTTAAGGATGAGTTTTGGATCAACTTCAGACAACCATAACTCCTTGCATAGGATGAGTTAGGTGTGCTAATGGATACGGTACAAAATATCCTTGAATTATCTTTCCAATGCCGCTGCATTTGCTATGTTTCACGTTTGGATGAGTGACATTTGACCTTTTGAAGTAGGTTGTCCATTAAGGAAAGTTAGCCAAAAATATGAGGGGTATTTTGGTCCTTTTCTTACCCAATTAGATTAAATTCATTTTTGTAATATTTTAGCGGTCTAATTAATTTGGGTTCAGTATTATAATCCTAATATATGCATTAGGTTTTAGTTGAGAGTTCAAGAACAGACAAGAACAGAAAAGAACAGAAAAGAGAAGAAAAGAGGAAAAAATGAAGGCGTTCGTCGACGTTCTTAAGTTTAGTTGCAGATTTTTGCCATGGGTTTAATCCCTAAGAAGTATGTAAGAATCCATAGTGTTGCATTTGCTCATCCACGAGCCGAACATGTTATTTTCAGCGTAATTTCATTCTCAAAAAGTTGAAGGATACAAGTTCTTGATAGGTATCCTTGAGGTTCATTATAGATCTTGTCTTATTGGGTTTTTTATTTTCTTGAGAAAAGTGATTGTTTAGAGTGTTTTTTTGAGTGTATTAGTGTTTACTTAGGTTGGTTAATTGAATCTAATGAAAATTTGAGAAAAAAATTCGATTAAAAGTGATTTAGGGTTAGAAAATAAGATGCAAAATTCCTCGAGAGCTTGCCTGAGGAGATGTTGGTGCGGTGCGCCACAGATGCACCCAAGGGGCTGGGGAGGAGCATCTGAAGTACGCCCAAATGCAGCTTCTGATGTTAGGGGCTGGCATCCAGAACGCCCCCGGAACGCGCCTGGGTCGCCTGCCTCTACTCTTTTTCCGTGGGTTGTCCCGTTTGAACTCATTTGAAGTGTATCTTCACTCCTTTGATTATGAACACTTTAAAATACTTATAAACACTTAGGAATCATTCATAAAATGATTCATAACCTTGAATTAATAATTCAAATTCAAGGTAAAGTTAAGATTTAGTTTTGAGAGTTCTACCGAACCTTTTGAGAGAGTCCCTTCGAGTCCTTTTGAGAAGTCTTCTACAACTTCTAGTAACTTGTTTCAAGAGTAAAATAAATAAGTATGAGAGTTGGGAGAATTTATTTATGAGTCTAAAATATCACCTAGATCCTTCATATTATGAACCATAACTCTTGAATTTAAAATTCACATTCAAGATATAAAAAGTAGAGTTCAAGAAAGCCTTTAAGTTTAATTTTAAATTCTTTGAGATCCATCATTGATTTGAACTAAGTTTTGAGGAAGTAAATAAGAAAATGGAAAGATTCATATACATGAATTTCATATAGTATGTAGACCTTCAAGTCGAGTCATTCATGCCCATAAATTTCGCATGGACTCCACAAGTTGAGTATTTTTTATCCTTGAAACTCTATTCATCAAGGAGCAAACTTTCAAAGAAGTTTTCTAAAGTTTTCAAAGATGAATTGTCCATTTTCATGATCTATCCATGGGTTCTTACATTAAAGGTTTTAAAGCATTTTATATTGATTGAATTGTTATTAATTTGATTATTTTAACTCAATTAACCTATGAACCCATGTAATTGATGAACTCTAGTTTTTGACTACTTTATGGGTTAAGTGATTTGGACTTAATGCTTATGATTTCTAGTGTAGTTCTCTATGGGCTATTGATTGATATTATAATTGTATTGAATTGATATCTAGGTTGTATTAGATTGATGAATCTATATTGAATTGACCTAGTTTCATTGAGTATCATATCTTTATATTGAATTGATGTCCATGTCCATGGGTAAGGGCCTTATGGTATTGAATTGGATGGTTTAGCATTGAATTGAGGTGTTGAGGATGGAGTGGTGGTACGCTGCCCTAATTCCCTTTATTTTATGTTAATCAGACTACAATTATGTTGTGATTGGTATGGTCCACTTATGGTGGCAGTGTTATGTGCTTTACTTGCAATTGATGTGGCCTTGTCGGTGTTATTTTATGTAATATGATGATCATGGCCTTGTGGGAAACTACTTGAAGTATTATGATGATTACTGTAGTTGATTTATGTAAATTATGAGCATATCTATCTACATGTGAAGTAATGTGAAAGTGTGTGTTCATTCTATATATGTTAGGAGATCATGTAGACTATGACTATGTGCTTATATGTGTAGTCTTATATGTTGATGCATGGTTGTTCCTACTTGACTATATCAGTTGTGATGGTCATATTGATGATGATATAGTAATGTATAGGATGACATAAAGACTATAATGGTCATTCATAAGTTCTTTAAAGAATGATATGCTATATGTGATAAAGTAAAGAATGTTGTGTCTTGTTTTGGTGGACTTGTGTCCCTTACTTGAATACATGTATGGATGATGTGAATATGAGATGTCTTTAATAGGTAGGCTTAGTTCACCCTTGTCATGTATGAATGAATGATATGTGAGACCTTAAATGATGTTAAGAAGGTTATGTACGTGGAAAGGGTTATGTTATGAATGTTGAAGTCGAAGAGTCGTAATGGTATTCTTCATGAAAATTATTATGGACTTAAGGTTGATTGGATGAAATGGCATCATATCATCCTTAGAAAAGTCATAATGAGTTTTCCTATTCCTCATTGAAAGGTATCCCTAGTGGACCTCTTTGGTAGGGTGAACGTGATTGGGTTGTGAACTAGATAAGGAACATCTTCATGTGATCCTTTAGTGTCAATCACTCTATGAGAACAAAGGCTAGCACCGAGTGATTATTATGGGAAGTAGCTCTACTTGAGAAGGAGACTAGAGTACAATGTACCTCTACTTGAGAATGAGACTAGAGTGCATAAACTCCCTTCATATTCCTTAACCATGTGCCTACATGGGAGGTGTATTAGTTATACCCTTGGCAAGTAGAACACCCTCATCGGAGTAGGTTAGACTCTGAATTCCATGTCTAGCTATCATGGTCTATGTTGGTTATTTCCTATTCTCGTTATATGGGATACCTACTAGCATTAGAGAAGTTCTAGAAAGTTTAGGTGGTGGTATGGGACGCTATCTAGACATTGCACAATAGGCTTTGAAGGTGTTAATTAGAGTCCCTACGTCTTGCCCAAGACCATTACTTGAATGTTTTTATGTGATGAATGAGTCTTAAATGAACTAATGAATGTAATGACTTAAGTTAAGAAAGTATGTTTAATGAATAAGTACTTACCTAAAGTAGTTAAGGGTTGTTTAGTTAAGGTGTGAAAGGGTCATAGGAATGGTCACTTCGTATCTTACCTAGATAAATCGTAAGAATGACTCTAGTTAGGGAATATGTTGATTATGTGGACATGATATAAGCCTTAGATAGTCTTAAGAATTAGGTAGTCTTGAAGAGGTCAAATCATTGACGTTATAATCTTGATTTACTTAAGTAAGTCTTCTGATAGACTTTGGAAGGAGAATGTCATGTTTATGTGTTTGGTCTCTTGTAAGTGTGTGTTGATCTCATTATAGGTGGTCTTGAGGATCATTTAGGTGTGCCTAGAGAGGTTGTATGGGTGGTCTCTATTTGTCTTACTTAAGTGTGTCTTAGAATAGCTTGTAATAAGAGGATTGCATGCTAGAAAGAGTTCCTTGTGAAGTTGAGAAATATCACTGTAACATTTAAAAATGGTCACTGTAAAGTGACATAGTTCACTGTAAAGATTTCTAAAAATGTGATAAATGGACAAAGTGATTTCTTATGTGTTTCTAAGTTGTTAAAAGTTATTCTATGATTATATTACGATATTTAAATGAAAAAATGCATGTTTCTAATAAAATGTATGTTTTCATGATTTTATGCATAAAGTCATACTTAGTACGAGTGTTTGTACTAGCTCCAAACATTTGTTTATCTCTAAAGGTGTAGGTGAAAGGTGAGAAGGATCGTGAAGGAAAGCTTGGATTCTAGAGTCGTTCAAGCGAAGTGAAGTATGTCCTCAATTGACTCGAGGGCATACATATATGTCTTTTATTTCAAAGTATTGTAATAGAAAACGTATTTCTATATTTTGAAGTATGGGCCGTGTCCCAAGTATTCTCGTGTCTAAATTTTGATGAGATTGAGACTTAGTATTTCCTATGATTTCTAATGAAAGATGTTATTAAAGATAATTTTGTGAAATTTTTTAATTACGCACTACTTTTCACTATGTATATGCGATGAACGATACGAAAAGGGCTTGTATAAGACCTCTGAGAGGTCAAGTACGCCTGTTGCACTCCGAGAGTGTCATATCTTCTAAGGTGTGATATCGAGATGTGACACTTCTTTAAGGTAAGTTTCTCCAAGAATTTCATTCTTTCAAACTCTAATTTCTTCACACAATTATGAATCACTAATGAAAATCATAATTATTGTCCATAGTGTTTCAAGAAACTAATTGAAGAAATCTCAAGAAAGGTTTTCTTGATTTTTCCCTTCAAGCTACGATTTCAAGGCTTCTAATCAAGTTCTTCTTCAAGATTCTTCTAGAATCTTGCTCTACCAAATATGTAAGGGTATCATAGTGTTGGACTAGTTCGTCCTCACGCCCTATATCTACTTTCAAATTAGTAAAACAAAAATTTAGGATTCTACCCCTAAATTTGAGTATTCTTGAGATGAGTTGATTTTGAGTTCTCAAGTTCCTGTTTCTTTTTGAAATTCTACTCCTAATTATTGAATTATTTTATGTCATTCATTAAGATTTTTTAGTTGATTTGTTCATGTCAATATTTCAATATGAACTCTCTGTATTGAGTATTTTTTAAATGAGTAGTATTGTTGAATTTTGAGTTCTTGAGTTCTGAGTTTCCATATTGTTATTAAGATCTCTGAGTTGTCAGTTGTCTCTGTCCATAATTTCACATGAACCCTATAAATTGAGTTATAAATCTTGAGAAAGTAAAGATGAGTTTTGAGAAAGAATTTCTGAAACATGATTAGTATGACAATCGATAATGTCATTAATGTTTAATCAGTATTTATCTAGTTATGCCATCAATGTTTATGCAATATGACTTCCCGAGTCATTAATGATCATATCATAATATAATTTTGATATATTTTTTAGAAAGATTTTTTAAGTATGGCTTGAGCAAGAGTATAATAGAAGTAAGTAATCTCAAACGTATCAGTTTTTACAGTGATAAAAGAAATTTTTTGATTTCTAAATGATTTATGAGTTCAAAAGATATTTCAAGAGCAATGATCTGTTTTAAGAGGGTAGTTTGAGCAATTATCTTAAATTAGAGGAAGATTTATGCTTTTGAACATATGAGAATGAGTTATGTCTATTATTGGAAGTAGTATGAGCACCCATATGGGGATGAGTTCAGACAACTCAAAATCCTCATAAACCATGTATGTCAACATGGGTAAGGATCATACTTTTTAGATGATTAATCATTGATTTTAAGCATATTTTAGTAGATTGACTTAGTTGATGTGTCTTATATTCCAGCAAGGGTAAGGCAGTTCTGGCAGTGTGAGCGAGACGTTGTATTATCATGTAGCTCATATTGATGGTTGTTGGTTAGAGAATCTCTCAATAGAGTTAAAGTGTATTTTTATATATCACTTATTATGTTGAGTATAAAGATGAGAATGTATTTTTTAAAGTGTTAAAAGATGTAAGTCCTTCATTTCTTTACGTTCAGTTGAGTACATTGTTATCTATTGTAGCCCTTTTATTCAATTATTTGTTATCCAACTATATACATACTCGTACCATCAATATACTAATCTCATTCCACCTACATATTTAAATGATGCAGATATATATTCTTAGGATACTCAACAAGAGTTTGTTGAGATCACTTCAGCCGCTCGTCAACTTTCGAGTAAGATCTCCTTACTTACAAGGGACTCAAATTTTATGAGTTGTTAATATTATTAACAGTTTGAGTAGTCGTGGGTATTGTCCCGACACTCATCTATTTATAGTACAGGCTTCATATATAGACAGCTTTGGAGAGTTTCACGTTTTAGGTGTTTTATTAAAACTTATATTTCATACTCAGTATATTCAACAAAGCTTTGAGATACAAAGAAATATTTTTTTAAAACGTTCCTTTCAATTTGACGCTTATGTATATGCTTGAGTTAGTCTTTAGCTTGTAGTCAGCCAGGATGAGGGTTCGTTCAGAGACCAACAATGATTCTTGAGTATTGGTCATGTCCAAAGTTTAGACTTGGATCGTGACACTAAGTAGCTTAGGTACTTGAATTGTGTGTTTGGGGTTTCTTGGTGTGTTCTTTGCACGAGGACCTGAATTTTTGTTGAACCAATTGTCACACCCCTATTTTTTCATCATCTCGCTTTTAAAAATAAAACGAAGTAAGTTTTTGAAAAAAAAAAGTTTTTTAACATGAAAGTGACGCTTTGAAAATGCATTATTTTATTAAAACAGAGTTACCATTTGGAATTGAGTTTTGTTGTTCTAAGTCACCATAATTAAATCATAATCAAAAGGAAGTTGCCTGTTTAATTTATGGTCTACGAAAACAAAAGTCCCAAGTAAGAAATTTTGCTGACCAAGAGAAAGGCGTTAAGCACCCATCAAGTCACGTGGTTCTAGTACGATCGCTTTATTAACTTAAATTAGTGTTTGACTTATTTCATTTTTTAGCCTAATTATAAAAAAATATTTACCCACCTTCTTTTATTTATTTTAAAACTCGCTTAAAATGGTCTTGGTTTATTAATTAATGTGTGATGTATTTTTTTAGCAGCATTTTCCAACCTTGCCACAAATTATTTATTTATTTATATTTCATACCAAAAATTTGTGTTTGTCCATTATTATTATCAGCATTATGCTTCTAACAAGTTGATTTAAAGAAATTTAATCATCAAAATTATTTAAAATTTAAGATCTTCTTATAAAAGTCTAAAGGCTCTAATTTTTTTTTAAAAAAAAATTAATCGTTGTAACTCACTAAAGATATATCTTGAACAGTCATATGAATGTGTGTGTATATATATAAAGGAGAATGTTAGACTTGCTTATATGGCATGCCTCTAAGGCCACCATTTGCATTTCTCCTTTTTCTCTTTTTTGGCCATTTTTTTCTTTTTTAAATTAGTTTATTACTTATATATATATTTAGAAAGAAAAAAAATTCTTTATTACAAGAGAAATACGTTACTAGAGAGTTTATAAGTTACAATTGTTATGGAAGTCATACGCCTCATTTGTTTGCACTTAATGGAAGTATGAATCTTAATCATTCAGATTCATCCCATTAAGTATGTTCGATTTTTAGGTCTGAATCTGAATCATTCTGATTCAGCCTATTAAGTTCATTTGTTTTATTTTTCAAAAAGTCTCTTAATGAGTCTGAAGAGGTTTGAATGAATCAGATCCCTAAGAGACTCTTAACAACATTCAGACTCATTTAATAAGTTACCAAATAATAAGTTATCATTTCTCTGCTTTAGGCGTGCCTTTTTATCTCACAACTAAAAACTTTCTTTCTCTCTTTTCTCAATCAAACACAATTTGATCCCTCTTGAACCGGTAAGTTTTCATAAATCCTTTCAAGTATTTTTTTTATATATAACATTTTTGGTGTATTGTTGTTGATCAAGGTTTTTGAATGAAAAAATAGTACTCCAAATCATGATTATTAAAAAATTTTAAAAATTTTTTTTATCAAAAGTGATATATTTTGTTGAAATGAAATTTTATACTCCCTCTGTTTAAAAAAATGACCTAGTTTGACTTGGACGGAGTTTAAGAATAGAAAGAAGACTTTTTTAATACTGTGGTTCTAAATTAAAGTTATGTCATATGTATCAAAATGCTTATTAATCTTGTAGTCTTAAACATGTTGGAAAGTTAAGTTAAAGTGTTGCCAAAACAGGAAAGGGATCATTCTTTTTTAAATAAATTAAGAAGGAAATATGTTCATTTTTATGAATATAATGTTCAATTTCACATGCGCATTGAGATATTGAAAACAAACAACATTAATTATTTAGTGTTCAGATTTAGAGACCACATCTTAATAATCAGATATATATTCAGATCAGAACACCTAGATCTTAATGCAAAACTTAATATTCAGATTCAGACCTTTTAATCGATGGAAACAAATGAGGCCTTAGAGACATGTTCCATTATCAAAAGCCAAAAGTTTCTGTTGTATTTATCTTACCTCATTCATTGCTCTCACATCTTCTATTTAATCCTTCATTTTGGTCGTCTTCTTCTTGTAACTATGTCGTCCTTACTCTAATCATTTCCTTCTCATTTTGATTCATATTATATATAAAAGGATCATACTCGTGAATTGTGTAAAGATAAAAAGAATACCAAAAGGTGGTTTCAATATGAACGAAGATGCTTTCATCCATGCTCACTTGATACAAATGATGAGTTTGTGGTAGTGAAATCTTTTCTTTATTGTATTGGAATTTAAAGTATATATATTGTATGATATGTAATAGTACCATATAATTAGTTACTGTATTATATTTCTTTGACTTTTAGGTAATTTTTGCACTTTTCACATTGGGTGTTCCGATTAAATTTAAATCGCACAGGATCCATTCAGGGATATAGTGACGCTCCCGTTGAACCATTCACAGAAACATATGCATCAACTTTTGGAGTCTCTTTGTATTTTATAAAATATTCGGAAGGTGAAGTTCATCATTAATTTAATTTGATTTGTCTTTTAAGCTTGGCTAATAGTTTTTCCTTCTCAATTTGAGTACGTGATAATATTGGATATGTCAGGTTTGTGTCAACGTGTTAGTTCTAAGTGTTGATTTTTAAAAGGTGTGAATGGAGAATGAAGATTTGCAACTTTTATAAAGAGTTGCGACTATTATGAAAAAGTTGTGATTTTTATGAAAAGTGACGACCTTTCTGAAATATTGTGACTTTTCCAAAGATTTGTGACTTTTCGGTAAGGCACAATAAGAATTTTTTCGCATTACCCTTTTTTTTCTATAAATTGAGGGATTACTCTCATTTTAAAAATAGATAATTTCCAGACTTTTTCTATTACTACTAAATCTAGTATTCTAGTTACTTTACTGTCGTTGAGTGGCTCCCTGACACCAGTGTTTTGGGTATCAATACACTGTGATTGAGATAATTTTATCCTGGGGGATATATTCCAAGTCAAACCTTGGATACTAGAGGGGGGAAATTTCCTTAAGGGGACACTGTATATTCAGTGGGCTTGATCTTCTTTCAGTTTCTCCAATTTTGGTATGTGTTACAGACTTTATATTTATGAATTAATTTATGTTCTTCACTGATTCATTAAACTTTAGTAACTTCGTGTTTCTTCAAAGTTTGTTGAAATAAATAAGATTATTTAAGTACATATTGACAACAATTCTTCTTTAGAAAAAATATTTCTTATATTGTTTCTAATTTATTTTTGATTCTATTTTCTCTACTAGTTTTAATTTTCTAATTGTGAAAATGTTCTTAAACATTGTTGTGTCTCATCAAGTTCTTCAAAGTTTTGTTCTAAGTATCGTAGGAATACAAGATGAACAACAATCTTAAGGAAATTATCATACGATTAGTATTTCTTGTATTCTACTAATTGAGATAATCTGATCATGGAATAGAAGATTAATGCATTACTTCTCCATAATTCGTTGTTTTACATAGCAAGGTCAAAGTGAGAATGTAATTAAAATATTGGTGGTATTCCGGTTAAATATTACACCAGGTAACCTTCTTATTATTTATCTAAGGAGGAAAATAGTTTCTAAAGGTTAACAATTTTGATATTTATCATGCGTGTCTTTGGAAAAATTTTTGCAAATCGTATGCTTTCTGGAATGAATTTTTCTTGATAAATAGTGTTTCCTTTAAAATTCACTAGTTTGCAGAATGAGATATACATAAATTTGTTTGATAAAATAGTTGGAAGAGTATTTGAAAAGAAAAACATTTCTATGTGATAAAGAATATGTTTAACTCTGTTTGGAGACCAAAAAACTTTTGTAGTTTTGTACTCCTTGTGAATTTGATTATGTATGATTGTTGTGGATTGAAAATTTAGTTCTCTACCCTGAATAAATTAGACTATGCAATTGATTTGAAGAATATAAAAACTTCACCTACTAAGTCTATGTTGAACTTTTAATTTTCAATAAATTTCACGGTTATATAGAAAAATTCTAAATACTAAGTGGTATGTCTATTTTTGATAGAGGAAAAGGACCAGTGACTTAGAGTTGGTGAGTTTGTGGAATAAACTTTGACACTATGTAAAGTTTGTCAAAGAGAATTGAAACTCTATAATTCTTTCGTAGAATAATATTTTCAAAAGAGGTTTCATACTGCCAATGAAATTTTGATAGTCTGGAAAAATATGTTGAAAAACTATTTTCAAATACTTGGAAAATATTTTTGAGATTACATTTAAAATGTGGGGTTTCTTTGCTTATGATAAAAATAAAATTAGACTTGGTGTCTAATTTGATTTTGGAGCAAAAGATATGAAATTCTATGATACTTTTATATTATGTTAGACCCACAAAAATCTTGGAGTGTATTTGGTATTGTGATTTTTGAGTTTCTCTATTATTAGTATATGGTGCTACTAGTATGATACTACCAAATTTTATGTATACTTGTTGAAAATGTATTCCTTTATGAAAAAATGTCACCTAAAATTTTGTGATATTTCATGAAAAGATATGTCTATTATAATAAAAGTATTTGCTTATATATGAATATTGGTGAATAGTTATTTGTTATGGTTTGTAAAAGAAATATTGGACTATATTGTCTTTATTAGACCCGATGAAACTTTGTTCATGGGTAGTTCTATAACAATTAAATTGAAAGTTATGAAGAGGTTCTAAAGGATATTTGATAAAGTGATGACTCTAAACAATGTTTGTATCACACAAAATTATAAGAAATAGGAACAAATTATTAGTGAGAAAAAAGCTATACCTCGTTAAGGCTTTTCAAACTCAACATTTTTATTTGTTTTACTTGCTAGAGTCAAAGTTTGTGACATGAGCACTTGGAGCATGTCAATTAAAAAAACCTTGTAAGAAAAACTGATCAACTTGAAAGGTTTGTCTAACTTTGAGTGCAATAAATAAAAATGTCAAGTTTATGTGGAATCTAAATATGTTGAGCATTCGTATAAATCTGTTCAAAGGAATTATAATCCCTTAGAATTGATTTACACTAACATTTGTTATATGAAGTCAACACCATCTCGTGGTGGAAAAAAGTATCTCAAAACTTTCATTGACAATTGCTTAAAAATTGACTGTCTATTTGCTGAATGCTAAGGATGAAGCAATAGAAATGTCTATATAATATAATATCGAAGTTCAAAATCAGTTGGGAAAAAGATAAGAAGTGACAAGAATGGAGTATGAATCTTCTTGTGCAGAAATATGTTTGGAAAGTGGATTTATCCATCAAATTGCTGCCCTACTCACCTCAATCTAAAGAAACAAGAACGTTGAAAGAAATGATGGATGCATTATTTATAAGTTCGGATTTACCACAGAACTTGTATGGAGGAAATATCCTTACTGCAAAAGGGAACAACAAAAACTTGTCTTTTCAGAAAGAAAGTAATTTCGTTTGTTCAGGACACAATCTATTCCATATAAGAAATGGAAAGGAAGAAATCCAATTTTAAATATTTCGAAGTGTAGGGGTGTCTAGCCAAAGTCCAAGTTTCTATTCTAAAAAGATCAGTACCTAAGACTGTGGAATATAAAATTAGACTTGAGTAGTCTAGTGAAAGGTCTAAACGACCTTGGAAAGAACAAAAGGAGAATGTACTTAATAAAAAAATTCAGAGGCATAGTAAATTTCAAGGGACATACTTCCTTCAAATATGATTTCCTAACATTTCTTGTGTCTTATATAGACTCATCCTTTTGGATAGACGGTGTCAATAGTGAGATTGGTTCAATTTGAGCAATCCTATTGGAAGTTGGTTGATCTTTCTCCAGGAAATAAACTTTTGGGTTCAAATTGAATCCTCAAAAGGAAATGAAAGTCGATGGAACTGTTGACAAATATAAAGCAAGAAAAAAAATAAGGTCTTAATCTTTTTGACACATACTCGTCAATAACTAGAATTACATTCATTTCGATGTTAATTATGTTAACTGTGGTATATGACCTCCAAATTCATCAAATGAATATGAAAACAACTCTATTAAATAGTGAGTTGGAGGAAGAAATTTACATGGAACAGTCTGAGGGTTTTGTGGTTCCTGGTAAATAAAAGAAACTGTTCGAATTTGTTAAGTCATATTATGGACTAAAACAAGTACCAAAACAATGACATAAGAAATTTGACCAAAACATGTAGGCAAATGGATTTAAAAATGATAGAAGTGATAAATATGTTCACGTTAAAATCACTAGGTCATTGTTTGTTTGTATATTGGTGATATGTTGATCATCAATAGAGACACTAATGAAATAAATGCTACTAAACGTATGCTACAAATACAGTTTGGAATGAAAAAAAATCTTGGAGTTGTTGATGCGATCTTAGGTATAAGAATCCTTATTCGCATTTTCATGGTCTAAATGCATTGAAAAGGTACTTGACTAGTTCAAATATTTGGATGTCAATATTGTCAAGTCTCCAATAAATGTGAGCTTTGCATTTCAAAAGAGTGAAAGCGAAAGTGACTCACAATTGGATTGTGCTAGAGTATTGAAAAGTATGATGTGTCATCAAGTTATCAAATATAACATTTTCTATTAATAAACTGAGTCGATTCACAAGTGATCCTAATCAATCTCATTAGATGGTAATAAATAAAGTTTTGGAGTATTTAAAAAATACTTTAAAATATGTCTTGCATTATAACAATATCCAGCAGTATTGAAAGGATATAATGGTACAAATTTGATCACCGGATAAATAAAGTAAAATCCACGAGTGAATATATATTTACTCTTGGTAGAGGAGCAGTCTCTTGGAAATATTTCAAAAGAGACATGTATCACTAGCTCTATAATGATCTTTAAGCTAGGTACTCAAGATAAGGTCGGTGAATAAGTTGAAAGACTCCAGAATTTCTTGATAGATATTCTTTATTGGCCCAAACTATTGGCATTAGTATGCATACACTTTGATAGTCAAGATGCAATAGGTAGGGCATGGAGCATGATGTATAAAGGAAAGCCTCGCCATATAGGACATAGATATGATACCGTTATAATACTACTCTCTAGTGGAGTTATCAGAATTTACTATCTAAAGTCAAAAGATAATATGTTGGATCCACTTAAAAAAAGGTCTAACAAAGATCATCTAAGGGAATGGGTTTACGGCATAGGACAAGTCATCATTGTGGTAACTCTATCTAGCAGACTGGAGATCTCAAGAGCTAGATTCAAGGAGAAAAACAAAGTTGTGAATGACATTTCGGCATTGTCAATCAACTCAATCCATTCTCATGATGAAGAGAATGCTCAGGAACACGATACAATATTAAGGTTTGTTAATGAGTTAATAAAGCTTAATGGTTTTAATGATATGCTAAGTTTGGCAGAATTGACCAAATAGTGTATCCACACGATAACACTGCTAGAAATCACCTATGTGAGTGTGAAGTGTAAGCCGCTTCAAAGAGAATTATTGTCAAAAGTCGATTCTCTATACACTCATGAAACCAGGAGGTGTTCATGGCTGAAATGAACACAGTTGTAAGAACCATAAATTGTAAAAGGTTAATTGTATGACATATGGTTGTCTAGGTATACACCAAAGCTCGACGATTCAAAGATATCGCATCTACCGATTGACCGAGTATATCTGACATATGTTTTCACTACGAAAAGTCCAAGAGAAAACCTACTTATCCAAATGCAATTAATTCTTGCTCGTAAAGTACACATACTTAAGTCCGTTTCTTTGTTTTGGAATCATTTTCCCATTCATGCGGGGATTGTTGGGTTATAAAAGGTGTGAATGGAAAATGAAGAGTTGCGACTTTTATGAAGAGTTGCGACTTTTATGAAAAGTTGCGACTTTTATGAAAAGTTGTGATTTTTATGAAAAGTTGTGATTTTTATGTAAGGTGACGACCTTTCTAAAATATTATGACTTTTTCAAAGGTTTGTGACTTTTCCGGTAAGGCACAATAAGAACTTTTTTGCACTACCCTTTATTTTCTATAAATTGAGGGATTTCCTCTCATTTTAAAAATAGATAATTTTTGGACTTTTTCTATTATTACTAAATCTAGTATTCTAATAGTACTTTACTGCCGTTGAGTGGTTCACCAACATCAGCTTTTTGGGTATCAATACACTGGTGATTAAGATCATTATATCCTGAGAGGACATATTCCAAATCAAACCGCAGATACTAGAGGGGAATAATTTCCTTTAGGGGACACTGTGCAATTAGTGGGCTTGATCTTCTTTCTATTTCTCCAGATTCTGATATGTGTTACAGATTTTAGATTTATGAATTAATTTATGTCCTTCTATTCTTCACTGGTTCATTAAACTTTGGTAAGTTCATATTTCTGCAAAATTTACTGAAATCAGAAAGATTCTTTAAACATAAATTGACAACAATTCTTCTTTAGGAAAAATATTTCGTATATTTTTTTCTTATCTATTTCTGATTCTAGTTTCTCTACTAGTTTCAATTTTTTAATTTTGAAAATGTGCTTAAATATTGTTGTGTCTGATCAAGTTCTTCAAAGTTTTGTTCTAAGTATCTCAGGAATACAAGATGAACAACACTAAGTTGATTGCAACTCGACCCATTACAGAGATAAAATGAGGTGTTATTTCACATATGTCATTGTTTATTTGTTATATTGTTCAAGAAATTTGTAAAATTACTGATCAATGAGATTATGATAATTTTTTAACTATTTGATTCTTTTGGTGAGCTTGTATTTATTAAAAAATAAATTGTTACATAAATTTGATCTCAAAAATAAAAAAACTACTTAGACGGCATAACTATATTGATTGGTAATTTCCTTTCATTTGTTATTAAAAATATGATAAATTACTTATATACACACCTTTATTTTTTGTATTTTCTATTATTCCCTTCCATTTTAAAATATCTCAAAAATCTCTCTTTTTCCCTCCCAAACCCCACTTTTCAGATACATAAAGTTTCAATATTCAAAACACTCGTTTTTATTCCTAATTTCACTCCCTTAATCTCTCCCCACTTCACTTCCTCAATCCATTCCTATTTTCACTCCCTCAATCTTTACTTCCTTTCTTTTTAATTTTCAGATTTTGTTCTCTCTCGTGTCATTAAGTTTCCTTCATAACTTTTTCAACTCAAGTAAGTTTTCTCTCCACAATTTTTTCCAGATAACTATCGGATCTCCTCTCTTTTCACCTTCACAAAATGTACAAGGGAAAGGTGAAAGAGTTAATGTATCGACATTAACAAAATCATTTCCAATGAATCCTCTTTTGTTGGTGAAATATCTTTCCATTGTTGACGGTGAAAAAAAGATACGGAAGTTGATATAGGGAAAAGATAAAAGTGCGGGAGATTTCTTAGTAATTTTTTTTCTTTCAGCAGATCAAATTGTTGATTTTTTTTTTTTGATTCTTTGTTGTTCATTCTGTATAATACATATGGATTCAAATTTTAATGTATCTAGTTGATTTTGTTTCTTAAACTAATGTACAATGCCTTCGTTGATTTTCAATGTATCTCGTTTATTTTGATTCTTAAATTAGTCTACTTTTATAATGTATCATATTCATATATAAAGTGTTGATACACACCCTAATGTTGTTCAATATTCTATTAGTTTTTATCACATTCAATATAAATGTTGTTGATACATAAATACTAACGAATGTATCATTTATATGTTTCAAGTTCTTTAATGTATCATCAAAGTTATTCAAATTTGAAAGGTTATATAGCAGTAACAAATTAGTTGTGTGTTATATATCTGCACTCTTTAATATTTGTTCAGTCTTATATAACTTAGAAAGTGATGTATATGTAAATTCACCCAATAATAATCTTGATACATAAATCATAATGTTCTATAACTGGAGCACTATGTATCAAACCCAACAATAGGTATATGATAGATTTTCATTCTTTGGAAAATTAAAATTACATTTATATGATACTTAATAACTACCACACAGTAATGTATACATCTAAAATCAAACATTTTACGGACAATTTTTACTTATCTAATGTATTTAATAATAGATTACAATACTTAGCAATTTACTTATTATTTTAGGAATAGTAATGTATCATGAGTAATTTATCCATCCTGTCCACAACGTCCACAAGGTATCTCGTCTAGCTAGTAGAAATCTACTACAATTTTCGCTTTAGGCAAACAATGTATTTTCTTCCAGCATCAAATCAACACATAGCGACACAATTTTGTAACCATCTTGTAACATTTACTAGATACATTATAATAACCAATGATAAAACCATTCAACAAAATCCGAGATGGATATATATTAATGTATCATCCACAATTGTTTCTTGATTAAAACAATTAATTTACATATCTTGATTGTTACACTGTTTATATGTACAATATAAACAATAATAGCCTGATACATTTATACGAATTTGTTATACACACACTTGATTAAAAACGTATTTTATCCATTTCAATTGTTAATCCATTTATTACATGTATCCTATACAATATATTATAATGATACATTTTTATACAAATCATATTCAGATACAAAATAATGACCGCATCATAATTCATAGATTCAAAATTACAATACACGCGCGTCGTTTACTGCCAATGTATCATGACTTACATATTAACATCAAAACGACAAAGAAAAAACATCTTCTTCAACCTTTTGCAATAAAGTCTTAACTTGTCCCATCAATAAATTCTTGATAGATCCATGAGTAACCAAACATTTGTCTTGATAAAGAATCATTTTTTGGACATTTCTGAAGATGATGTCTTTAAAATCCCCATAGAAAGACCAACAATCAGGGAATTGTTCTTTATATCGATTTGATTGATTTCTAGTTCTTTTTCATGATTTCACCAATGATTTATTCTCAGATTCATTAATTTTCTCTGAACAAGTAACTGAATGACTTTTCAAAAATCAAATTTAATAAATGTTAATAAAGGAAAGATGAAAAAGGGGAATAAAAACTTACTAGTTGGCAGAGAGATCTTGTTAGCAATGGTAGCAACAACCAAGGTTGTTCAATTAGATTTTTGTGATACATTGAATTCAAATTACTCAACAATTTATTATATTCAACGATTTTAAATTAATGATTCAAAATCATGAATCGTTTGTCCAATCATCTACGATGATAAATTTGAGATTCAAGATTTTGAATTGATGGAGAAGATGAAAAATTGATTTTTGAATATTTTGAAGTTGTTATAGATTGGAATATATGGATATAAATCAATCTTTGTGATTTATGGGAAAAGAAAATTTGTATAACGTGATTTGTGGAAAAAAAGTTATGAGTTATTTTGGGAAAGAAAGTCAATTTTATGTTACCATTCCATATTAAGCACAAGAAACAAGTTTATAAGGTATCATATATAATGTATCTGGATGAAATTTATGTATTCGAATGACTAATATTTTAAGGAATTTTTATAAAATAGAAAAGAGTAGAGATAGAATGTAATTTAGAGTCTAACACTATGGGATTTAGGTAAGTTATACTTAAAAATATGAAAGCATATATGATACTTGGAGATGGATTTGTCTCATTTTCATTAAAATAATAATAATTAAAAAAAATATCAAATCAATGCCTATAAGAAGAGATTCAAGATGAGTTATACTTTTATTCACCCTTATCTATCCTTCTTATTTCTTCCGCACTTTTAAGTGAAACTATAATTTTTATGCTTAGTACTAAGTAGCATGGTAGTGCTGCTTTTGTGTATTTATATTATACGAATTTCATTTCGTTGGTAGAAACAATTATTTTAAACTAAAATATTATCAAAAGAATATGATGTGACATCTCTTTATGACTTTTATTTTTATTTTTATTTTTTTCTTTATTTAATAATTTGTTTATTAATAAAAAAAATTAAATCATGTATATTATTCCAATTATATCTAAAAAGTTACCAAAAAAACATTCATATATTTATCTTCTCTACTTAAATAACATACAAGTCTCTTCAACTTCTTTCTAACTTTCTGATGGTTTATTCTATCTATAAATATCAATTATTTATGGAGATGTTTAATGTTCATTTTCATTTTCTCATTCTTCATTTTATTAAGTATAGGTTTTTCCTCCTATTAAAAAAATTATTCATCTTTTTCATTAATCATGTACTTAATAATGTTTTGATATGACCTTCACTATGATAAAGATAATAGATATATTCTTCAAAGATTCTTTAAAGAGATTCAAAATGAAGAAGCTAAGGAAGCTTAATTATATTGGAAGATTCATCAAAAGAAATAATCATATTAATATAAAAATTTAATTGGTTTTCAAACATTATGAAGATTATTAATGTATTGTTTTGATTTCCATTAATATTAGTTTATTCTTTTTCTCTTTTTTAAAAAAGTTTTGATCAAATATTGTCAAATTTCCTTTTATTCAACAAAAATTAAATTACAAACTCTACTAACCAACATATTAGAAAGTTCAAATAGCATATATTATTAATTAACTTTGCTCTTCTTATTATTATTATTATACGAATGAATGAGATGAAAAGTATCACATTTTTATTTTTGTGTATATCTATTAGTCGATTTCTAATTAATATTCTAAAATTTTTGTTATGGTTGAAAGGTGTAATATTACCTATAATACATTTTTCATAGGCAGTCACAAAATAAATAAATAGATAAATCATCTTTTGATTATTTTTAAAAAAATTAATTAATAAGAAAATTATTAAATAAAAAGAAGGGATAAAAATTTTCATGTATGTATACATATATAGTAAAGGCTTAAGTCATCTACAGACACTTAAAGTTATCCACATAATTCACTTAGACACTTGAATTTGTTGGGTTTTATTTGCCCTGATTTCTTACCATAAATAGGTTTTTCTTTTAGGAAAAGGTTTTGGATTGTCTAATCCTTTTCTTGTAGGAAAAGTTTAGGACTCTATAAATAGAGGAATATTCCTTCTAACTTAATCAGCATTCACAATGTAGTCATAAAGGCTTTGAGAGTTTTGGTTAGAGGGAGAATTTGTGGGTCACAAGCTTGATACGTTGTCACTTGTGTGAACCTCCCATGTATTCTGAGTGAATTTGGTTGAGGTTGTTTCCCTCTGTATTTTGTACTCTCAAATTTATAGTGAATTGCTCATCTCCTTTGTGGACGTAGGTCGATTGACCGAACCACGTTAAATCTTTGT
>NC_028640.1:45583516-45587060 GCF_001406875.1 Solanum pennellii | reverse complement strand
GTGCAATCTTATTTTGTTGTTGCTCGTTGTTTGGCACTTGTTTTGTGGCCAATTTTGGAGAACAATATTGTAACTCTTGGTGATTATAGTGGAGCTTTTGGTCCCGTGGTTTTTTACTCTTCACATCGAAGGGTTTTCCACGTAAATCTTGGTGTCTTGTGTGATTGGTTTATTATTGTCTTGTTATATTTGTTTGGTTGAATTACTTGCTGCCTTACTATCATATTGCTTGTGGTTGTTTGTCTTCTCTTGGTTCAAATCGAAAAGGAAAAGTATAGACTTGGGTATTCTTCCGCTGTTATCCTGTCAGGCATTCTTTGTTAGTGCCTTGTCTTTCCCGACAAAGTGGTATCAGATTTGTTCCTATTGAACACCTCTACCCCATAAAATTTGAACTATTTGAACATTTTATTAACAATAAGTTAAAGGTATAAAATGAGTGAACTACACTCGCCGTGACATGGCAATTTAACAAATTAAACAACGACATGTGTTATTTGGATATCATTAAATTATTTTAAAAAGTATTATAATGGGAAAGAAAAAAGAAAATTATTACTATTTAAAAAAAATTAAAAATATCTATACTCCCACCCTCTCATCCTCCCACCACCCAAACCCTTTCCTTCCGATCCCATCACCATGTCACTTTCCACCCAGTCCATAAAGCTCCGGCGTCCTTAAAATTTTTAATAATTAATTTCATATGAACTATACATCACATAACAAGTTGAAAAGGGTAATAGTGTTCTTATTGCCTATACATTTGGATTAGTAATTTATTGTTCCAATTGAAGAAAAAAAAGAATAAGAGTAAATTTATAGAGAAATAGCTTGAAAGATGGAGAAGGGTTAGGCTTGAAAAAGTTTATAACAATTATATGTAACTCTATCGTTTTCGTTGTCATCGTACTGAGGTTCTTGTTCTTCTTCCTCTGGCAAGAAATAGCCTTGTATGAGTGACAAACTCATCCTCACCAGCCGACAAGATCTGAAAAAGCTAGATGAAGAAGAAAGAAACGTAAAGAGAAAAACGATGTTATTGGTGGTGATTGTAGCGATAACGTACGACGACAACTGCTTGGTTGTAAGGTGGGGGAGCAATAGTGAATAGGTGGACGAGTAATGACGCGTAAGGAAGAAGACGAATTCTTTTTATTTTTAAAAAAAGGCAAAATCTAAAAAAAATGTTTTACTAGCCGTGAATCACACTCAAAATGCCACGTCGACAAAAAATGTTCAAGTGATATCAATTTAATGTGAGAGAAGTATTCAATTGATACAAACCTTAATTAAAGTGTCTAAGCGAATAATGTGGACAACTATAGGTGGTCGAAAATGACTTAAGCCTATAATAAAAAACTATTTTATCCTATAACTAATGAATGTGCATATGCAATTAGTGTGTATTTAACTTGTAATTATGTAAAGCATAATTATCTATCTTGAATTTCCACATTAAAGAAGTAGATATCTTTTGAATAATTATTAATTATTATCATATATTATTATTTTTTTAGTGATGGCTACTATAATAATTAGATTAAAGTTATAAAACTCTTCCACTCCTCTATAAGTGTTAGGGACAAACATTGATAGAGTTTTTGATATACTTTTCTAAAACTTGACACTTCATGTACTCTAAAAATTATTTTTGTCACTATATGATAATATTTATATAATCGAGTAGATAAGTAACATATCAAATTAATAATGACATTGACTTTTTATAAATATACATTTTATTTTATGTTATGCGTTGTAATTCTTTTATTTTTTGTTGCAAAGTATAATCTATAATGTAATGTTATATAATCAACTTAATTTTTTTTCTTGAGATATTTTTTTATGTTTTTCTTCTTTTTATCAGCCATGTTAAGAAGAAATTAAAGTTTGAAATTATCTTTCTAGCAATTTCTTGAATATACAATATCAAGACCGTGATTTGATTTGTATTGATTTTTTATACACTTCTTACTGAAAAATAGTCAACTAACAACATCCATTATTTTTAAAATATACTTAAATCTGTGCGAAGATAAGTACACTAGTGTAGTACATTAGCGAACTAAATTAGTTACCACACAATCATACTTAAAACTTTTTTAAAAATAAATAAATAAATTATTTATATGTATTTATTTTAGTGAAAATTAATTGAATTAACCAAATGCAGAACAAATTAAGCAAAACCAAAATAACGTCAATTATTTAAACCAAGCAAATAAAAATAAAAACAACACTTAATGATTAAAATTCTTATTTAGTAAAATAAATTAAGGTTTTCATTTTAATAGTTAAAAAAAAAACTTCTACAATATTTCAATAACTCAATATCTACTTAATCGAACTCCTATACATTATGACTAATAAAACCCTTCAAAACTTAAAATTAAATTATTCCAGATAGACTTTAACTACTGGAAATTTCAATGTTACTCACAATCCCTCATTCAAATATATATTACCCATTCAAATATATATGTTAAAGAAAATGAATCATTTGAAAAGGAAATATTGAATCTTAACAGTGGACTATCATCAATGTTATGAAAAATATATTAATTCATAGATTCTTCGTAAAAAAAAAAAACATGCATAAAATTTCTTCATCAATTAGGGGTACAAGACAAATACACCCTTAGATTATGACTGAAATTCTAAAGATACAGCTTAATTAAATTAATATTCTATTACTCCTTGAACTCATTTTTTTAATATATCTTTTGGCTTATGTAGCATACTCCGTGACTCCAGGCAATTGAGACGCGTGAAAGATATTTGAATGTTACGTAAGTTAAAAAATTGTTCAAAATTACAAAAGTATGAATTCGAGATAGTAAGATCTTAGTTTAATTAAGATATATCTATAGGGAATAATGCATAAATACCCCCTCAACCTATGTCCGAAATTTCAGAGACACACTTATACTATATTAAGGTCATCTTACCCCCCTTGAACTGTCACGACCCGAAATGGGTGTGATGGCACTCGTCTTATCCCACCAAGACAAGTCAGCCTAAAACCCAATATCTAACAAAGTGCGGAAGTAAATGACAATCCAACAACAATTTCTATAAAAGAAAACCAAGTCATATTAATTCAATCCCCAAAACCAGGTTGTCACGTGCACAAGCCTCTAATGTAAAAATTAGAATTGGAACAAAATAGAAATCTAAATGAAGTTGTCTTTCAAGTAAAAACAAAGTCATAAACTGGAGTAGGAAAGTTCGCTGAGATGACATGCAGCTACCTCACAATCCTCCACAAGATGCCTCGGAAACGAAGAGGATGGAAGGTATCACAAAAATTCCGGCTCGTAACCTACAAAAATTTGTAGAAGCAAGGGGTGAGTACCAAACCACGCGGTACCCAACAAGCAAACCTCTAAACACAAGTTAAGTGAACAAAATACGGGTACTCCTTACACCCTATCTAAACCTCCACGCTACAGCCTAACAGTTTACCAAACACACCACTCAATAACCACACTCTATCAGTTTACACATTCTCAATAACAACTCAATATTCAACAGTCACAAG
>NC_028640.1:45553629-45583251 GCF_001406875.1 Solanum pennellii | reverse complement strand
TTAGAAATCCACTTGCCTTAGCCAATCGAATAATTACTCTTGGACTTGAGCCTTCCCTTTCCGTTGAGCTTCTGAACCAATGGAATCTATTCAAGTACATATTCACAACAAGGTTTCAGAACTAACAACACTCACACTTTTATGTGTTTAACCTTGACCTAAAAATACACTCCAAATTTATAATCAAGTTTGTAATTCTTGATGTCAATTAAAATTTACACTATCATAGTTTTCAAGTTTCAAGTTTAGTATTGCATCCCAAATTTTTCCAACGTCATAATTTAAATGGTACTCACAAAATTTTATTCATCTAGTATTTAAATTACATACCAATATATCAAAACTTGAACCATAATATAATAACTAATATTCTGAAATTTACGCCTATTGATGCCATTAACGTATTCTGCACTATATATATTTTTTCCTTTTCAACCCACTAATGATTGGCTCATTATGAACCAATCATTGACCCACTAATGATTGGCTCATCATGAACCAATCATTGATCCATGACTCAAATGGTTTTTTTTTTCTTTACTGTTCACGTGATTTTTCTGTTCATTTTTTTTTTTTACATTCAATCTGCAATCTGCTTTCATTGTTATACACACATATATATATATAATTTATTATATACTATTGTTATATGCACACATCTATGTGCAGAAATCAAGAAAATTAAAGGAGAAGAAAACTTACCTAGCAGTTCGTAAGCCGCAGAGAACCCTTCGCCCCCTTTTTTTTTCTTTTCCTTATTTTTTTTTTGAATTATTTAAGTACTAAAAGTGATAGGTTTTACCCACATATTTAATTAAATATAGACTAAAGAGTATAGGGTCTTACATAAATTATCACTTTAGCCCATAAACTATCGATTAATTAACTCAAGTTAAGCAAATATTCAAAATTTCCAAAATGACCTCCGGGTCATTACATGAACTTAATCTATTAATAATTTTCTACCCCTTTTCAGCCTACGTGGCACTATCTTGTGGGCCCAACGCTGGTTGATTTTTTTTCAAGCTAGTGTCATGTAGGCCGAAAAGGGGTAGAAAATTGCTTATAAAATAAGTTTAGGGGGTAATAGGACTTTAGTATAGTATAAGTGTGTCTATGATATTTTGGGCATAAATTGAGGGGGTAATTGTGCATTTTCCCATAATATTTTAATCATAGTCTAATTAGTACTTATATCACTAAAATTTTGATCATAAGTATATCGTGTCATATGCGAGATGAGAAATTTTGAAAAAATGTAGAGAAAATAGTAGAATAGTTACTGCGCTTGGGTGGTTTTGATAGTTTAGGGGTAATTTTGTTTTCCGTATTTATTTTGAAAAATATTCTATAATATATATTATTTTAAAAGTATTAACTCCTAACTTGAATATTAAATTACTATAATATTCTTAAAATATGTTGTGACTTTTTCGATGAGTTGTGATTTTTCTGATAAGTTGTGATTTCTTTTTAAGGATTATAATTTTTCGATGAGTTGTGACTTTTTTCAAAAAGTTATGATTTTTCCAAAAAGTTGTGACTTTTTCAATAAGTTGTAACTTATAAAGCGTTGTGACTTCTTGAAAAGGTCACAACTTTTCCAAAAGGTTGTGACTTCTCGGAAAAATCATGACTATTGGTTCATACTACCTTTGTTGACTATAAATAAAGAGTTTCCTCTCATTTTTCAACCACATTTTTTTTTACATTTCTACTCTTCTCCTTCTTGCATTTTAAAAAATTTATGTTATTTATTATGGTTGAGTAAGTTTGACGTTTAGCAGAATACGAGATTTCACTATTCTGATGAAATAAATTGTTCTATATTAAGAGGGTATATTTCATAACCTCGCATAACATGATGTAATAGTCTAAATTCATTTATTTGTGTTAACAATATATCTTGTGATGTAGATATATGCTTGTGAATATCTTTTTCTAAAACTAACAAAATTGTCGTAATTTGTTTTTTTATTCTCATAAGTCATAACAGAAGAATACCTTTATTTATCAACGATACTTATAGGATTTACTTATTTAGATTGTAAGAGGTTTACTATAAAATAGATATTATTATATGAACATTTACCTTTTTATTTGACTTATTTACTATTTCTTAATATTTCAGTATTTTAGACGGAAAAAAATTTATATGACTTGTAATAATGTCAGTTGAAGTTTGTTTTAGTTTTATTTTTATTATTTATTTAATAGTTAATTTTTATGAGATAAATATTTTCGTTAATCCAAATATATATTTATATTTTGGTAGGTATTTGTATTTAAATTTAAGTATTATATATGTCACTAATTTATTATCAAGTTAACAAGATCTACTAACATCAAAATATTATTTTAAAATATTTTGAGTTCTTTTCTTCTTCTTTTTTTGAAAAAAAAAACTCATAACAAATATAAAAATATGTGAATATATGAATCAGTTTGATATCATTTACAAAATAAATTTTTATGGAATAAACATTTACATTTTGTCCCTACACCATATTAAAATATAATAACTATAAAAAATTAGAAACATTAATTAAAAATTCTATTTATTTATATAAATATAAATTTTATTAGAAATTCAGTTATTCCACATTAATTCTTTTGTTATAACATTATAAATTTTCTTAGTTATTAGAGAACTAATTATTGCAGACATTTTGACACTCTTTTACATTCTAAGTTATAATATTATAAATTGCATGATTATTACATTAATTATTTCTATTTTTCATCTTTCTTTATATTAAAATTTGACCCAAAAAATTCGTAATGTATTATTATAGCATCCCTATATATGTGATATTATAGTGTTGTTATTTTTCCTTTGACGAATCAATGATTGGTTGATAAATTGAAAATCATTTACAAGTATATGAACTATATCTTTGTTGGTGTAAAATGAACATGTTACTATATATATGATTTCATAGATACAATTTATTCTTTAATTTTAATTTTAATTTTTCGGTAAAAAAGAAAACCTTTGTTAGTTAACGTAACTATTTTCTTCACATGTTTATATGATATCAAAACAGTTTAACATGGAATACATGTGCAAAACACATCTGGTTAGATGAGAAGAAAAATACACAACAAATATCATCTATAAGGTAATATTAGTGAAATACGACAAGTTACATAGTTGAACGTCATCAAATTGAAACAAATACATACATTATTGCATTTAACTAATAAAAATTTCTTTGACCATCTTCATATGTTCAGGTGAATATGATATATATATATATATATATATGACGATCCACATAGAACATTCACAAAAAAAATTACAATATTATTTTGTGCTAAGATTATTATTCAAAATCTTCACTTAAATAAGTAATACTTTTTACTATAACATATATTTTCTGAATTGGTAATCACGCGCAACGCACGTGTAAAAAATAAGTATGTGTAAAAAAAAATTTATATATATATATAATCATTAATTATTTATTCTTGTACCAATAAAATATAAGGTTAAATAGTTAGTGTAAATATAAAAAATTCAAAAATCTCTAGCTTGTTTATTAAAGAAAACTACCTTAATATGAAAAATAATTTTTTCCGTTTTTTTTTCTTTTGAGAAAATAAAAAATAAAAAACTTGTCCTATTATTCTTTTTTTTCCAAAAATTTTAAAATGAACTAATCAAAATAAAATAAAAATAAAATTTATAATTTAGACCCAAAATAAATATTTAAGCTCTAAAAGGTATGAAACTAATTAAATAACACGTTCACAGAATACCTTTTTTTGCTTGGAACATGAAGAATTTTAAAGCAAAGAAGTCAATAATATACCTAATTTTTGGCCAAATCATTTATTCAAAAGAAGAAAACAAATAAAGGAATTAGGTGTGACCGAGCTCTGGCTTTGGCAACCTACATATATCGGATTATAATAGAATCAGGTCACCTGTAGTTTAGGTGAGTGTAGAAATGAAAGAAAGAGTTGAAGAATAGAGTGATTTTCAATTGAGGTTCCAGTTCATGGCTCCGGCTATTACATCAGAAAATAATGAAATTAGAAAGGAAAAGTATATGAACATATCTACTCTGCGTGCCTTGACTCTCTTCCTTCAATTATGCTTTTTGGATCTTCAATTCACACTTCATTTTCTTCTGGCAAGTGTCTGTGATCTCAAAATTTGATTTTGAAGTTGAGATTTGTGACCTAAACTTAAAACATTGGATTGAGTTGTTGGTGCTCCAAGGACTACTCGCAGATATTCTTGAATTCTTGTTCTCTTGATCTGAATGTTGAAAAGATGACTCTTAAGATGTTAGCCTATTGTACATGTCAAGTTGTCTAGCTTGCCCTCACATTCCATCTGTTACTTTCATGACATGTGAACATGGGAAGTGCAAATTAACCCATTTTTCACAATCATATTTCTTTCCATCACATTTTCTTTCATTAGGTGATACACAATAAGGATTACCACCAGTACTATCACCCTATATAGATCTAACCTTGTATATCCCTGTGGGTATATTCCAATAAAAAATAAAGTGCCTTTTAAACTTTCATAATTCTTCTCCCACTTTATTTTGAACCTTCCAGTCCATAATTCATTTTGTTCTGCAAAAAGGTGACCTATTTGAGACATGCGGATATACCACTCAATAGTTTCCTCCAATAAAAGTCTAACCATAGCAGTGACAGGCAAACCTTGTGCTTTTTTTCAACACTATTGAATGACTCTGAAAGATTTGTTGTCAACACTCTCCATCTTTTTCCATCATCATGTCTAACAGTACATTTGTTCAAGGGAATTTCTATGAGGTATTCATGTGCTTCAACATTTTCTTCTTTATTTGCCACATCAGGGATTCAATGGACTGAAGCAGCCCTCCACATCAATCTGCTAAGGTCCTTGTTTGGAAATTTAGATTGAAAGTTGCTATTTAGATGCCTTATGCAAAATCGATGGAAGGTTCGAGGCTCTTGAAATCAACGCAACTCCTTCAAACTAATCAAAATTTCTTTTGCCCTATCAGATATAACACATACATCTTATCTGCCTTTTATCATTTGGGCACTCAAATATCTAAAAAAACACTTTCATGCCTATTTTGACTCTTTGTCTAAAATAGCAAACGCTAAGGGAGAATGTTATCATTTTCATCAATTCCAACAGTAACTAATAATTTGATCTCTTATTTTCCATAAATATGAGCTTCATCTACTAAAATAACAGGGCGACATGTTCGAAATCTATCAATGCATTGCTTAAAAGCTCAAAATACAAATTTAAAAGTTTTTACCTCTGATGAATTCATAGACTCTTTATGCTTCCATTCCACAATTATTCTATGTTAAAGTGTTGAAAAGTTACAAAAAATTTAGGTAGGTCACTAAATAATTTTTCAAAGTCACAATACACCAATTCAAATGCGCGTTGACGTTCGAGCCTCGCTTTTCTGTATGTCATTTGTTGACCAAAATTTTCATGAAACTTTTGAAATGAAATCTACCACAAGTACTTAGGATTTTTTTTTTCTAATTTGATTTAGAAACAATGATGCAATCAAATTGGTATTTAGGTTGGCGTGGCCGCTAGAAAATCCTTGAGTCTCAAATCTATGATTTTCAACATATTTTCCAATCTCCCAAAGGTTATCTCCAAATTTTCGACCTTAGAGAAACCACAAACAACCCCATACATTATAAATCTTACATCTCACAACCCATAGACTTTTGGTAGATGTTACCACCTTAAACTCCTTGTTTTTGTGTAAATTCTTTACTACTAAAAACATACTTTTTTTTTGCTTCCTCAAATCAAACTATTTCATCTCAGATTCACAGGTAGACATGGAAATGTCTTCCTTATTCTCTAATGTCCTGAAATAAGTTATGTCATGAGACACACCCTAATCATGATTATAAAGATTTACACCATTTGAAAAATCCTCTAATATCATCGATTTCTCCATCAGGTTTACTTTCGTCACCATTTGTTGGAGTTTCATCTTCCTCCGAACTTTCATCATTGATTTCAATGTTTACATCATTATATAGATCAACGCTGGTCTCATTATAAAAAATATTAGTTTATATATTAGCAAAATTATAAATATAGAAGTTTGTTTTAAAAGTGATAACTAATACTAAAAGGATATTTCTTCTATTAATAAGAGATAATTTGTGTATAAAATTATCTTATTAAATTGTTAGACTAAAATTCAATAAAATATAGACTTGTTGTTTACTTGAGCCTTCACCAAATGATCGATTACCATCCATCAACAATTGTTGAAATGATAGTTGAACAATCGATTCTACAAAATGTGGTTGATTGGCCATGGTAAAGCGATAATTTTGAGCCAATAAATTCATGTGATGACCACTAACTTGAAATACAACATTTTGATTTTTTTTATTTGGTCTTTACATACATCTCCAAAACATTTATATTAATCTTATCCGCAAATTTTCTCATGCAACAATAGTTAGTTGAGGTAGACATGCTAATAATTGTTCTAGTACATTCTATATACCTAAATCTATTTACATTTGTAATTATTTCGCCACACTAATAGAAAGCAACCATCACATTATGTTCAAAGCTCGTCATCTTTATCCTACACACAAAAACAAGGTTTTTTTTAAAAATAATGTTAATAAATTAGAAAAAATTATTTTAAAGCTATAATAAGATAAAAACTTAAAATAAGATAAACTTGACTTATTTAATTCATACATGATGAAGTTTTATGAATATTATTTTAACAATGGGCCACACAAGTAAAAGTTTTGCTGAATTATGTTGGAACATGTAAAATATTATAACAACATTTATTTATAATCACTTTGGTTGGTTTGAAAAATGGAGGAATATGACTTTAACTAAAGTTGCAGGAGTCGAAGGTCCGTGATTGGATTCTTAAAAAATATCACTCATAGTAATATTTTTGGTGTAAAACGTTACTGTTACTATGAGTAACGTTTTACAGTTACATGATTTGACCCCACATATGCAGGATTGATTTAGTGGCCCGTGATTGGATTCTCAATAAACGTACTCGTGAATAACGTTTTACAAATATTACTTATAGTTACGTTATTCATTTGTTGAATCTTTAAAATAAAAATACCGTAAAATGTTACTCAAAATATTTTTATACTAATCTTATTAAAAAATAAAAATATATTATTTTGATAAATTAATTTAAATAATAACTTAATTTGTAAAAAAAATGAATAGAAGTATAATTTGGAAAACCGTCAAAAATAAGATGTGATTAGTGGGTGCGTCAGCAGAGACATGTAATAGAAATCAGAATATAGAGTGCAAGTCGAAAACAAAAAGGAAGCCGAATATAGCACAGGTATCAAGGATATGAAGAGCACGCACTTGTCAGACGAAATCGTGTGTAAGGCGGGACTTTTCGAAACTTTCCCCCCTAAATATATCCATCCACCCACAAGTTTTTTTTTAACTCTTACCAAAACCCTAACCCCCAATCCACTGCTTTAACCCCAAACACATAACACTCTACTTACTTCTTTTTTTCTTTCTGTGGGGAGCCAAAACGTCTATTTCGGGTATTATGGAGGAAACTATTCAGAACAAGGTAAAGTTTGATTCTTTAGAGGAAACGGAGGATGATATTCAGGTAAAGTTTGAAACTTTGGAAGAAACTGTAGAATCTATGGAGGAAACTGTTGAGGTAAAGCTTGAATCTTTGGAGGATCTTAAAGTAGAAGAAGAAGAAGAAGAAGGGATGGTTTTGACTGAGGTTGTTAAACCAAAAAAGAAAAGGGGGAGACCACCCAACAAAAATAAGGGAAAACTAAAATTGGAGGAAGACACAGGAAAAGAGACTTGTATTAAGAAAAACACGAATCTTGGTAGGAAAAAGAATCATGTTCAAAAAAAGAATCATGTCAATGAAAAAGAAGACGAAATTGATAGTATGAGAGAAGAGGAAAAAAATGATTTTGATAGAGTCAGTGCTACTCATAGGCCAGTGAGGTCGTCACGTAAAAAAGCTATTGAGAAGATAACTGAATTTTCTCTGCAAATGAATGAATGGGATGAAGAAGATCTTAGTGCTCATAAGAAAAGAAGGGGTCAAGGCAGGAAGAGTGGCGTCAAAACAGAAGAAGGAAATGCAGATAGTGGTCAGAAAATTGCAAGTAAAAAACGTGGAATAATGAGTTTGAAAGTGAATGGTGGAGATTCTAATAGTAAAGAGGAGGAGGGTAATGGGAGTAAAAAACATAGGGCTGAGGAACAAGACAAAGTGGAAAGATCAGAGTCTGCAAGGCAAATCAAAGATAATGCATCAAATCCCCGTGCTAGAAAGAGGAAGGATGAGAATGTAAATAAATCTTGCTTTATTTGAAAATTTCATCATTTGATTTGTTCTTTACTAATCCCAAATGTCCTTCATTCTGAAATTCAAAACATGCGCAGGGTAATGAGATTCTATCAAATATGTGTCATCAGTGCCAGAGGAATGACAAAGGAAGGGTTGTTCGCTGCACCAGCTGTAAAACAAAGCGATACTGCATTCCTTGCATAACCACATGGTACCAGAAACTTTTATTTGGTTGTGTTTGTTTGTTCGAATAACTTACATGAGATTTTAATTGTAACTTGGACTTGTAAAGACATAATACTCTGCTTCTTCTGGCTTTATTTGAGCAGTTGGTCTCTTGATGATTTATTTCTATTGTCACAACTGATATGATGCCAACCATGATGAACATTTTAACAACTCAAAGTGTTATATGTTTAATCTATTTTGTTTAATATTGTCAACTTCAACACAAGTTGATCATTCAATCATGTAGTTTTTCTCACGAGTGCATTTTCCTTTATGATCAATAATAGGTACCCTGGAATGCCCGAGGAGGCTTTTGCAGAGTCTTGTCCTGTTTGTCGTCAAAACTGTAATTGCAAAGCATGCTTGCGTTTGGATGGGCCAATAAGGGTTGGGCTCTTTTGCTGTCCCACTATAATTAAGTTACAGTCTTATTTTGCAAGTTATTACTATGTGATATGCTCTTATGTTGAATCTTTTTTGCAGGCTTTGAAGGATTCACAATGTCAGATTAGCGAAGAAGAAAAGTTTGAACATTCAAAATTCATTTTGCAAATACTTTTGCCTTTCTTGAGAAGATTTAATGCAGAGCAAGTGATGGAGAAGGAGATTGAAGCTAAGACTCGAGGTTCTATTATCTTGTTTTGAATTGATGCCACATCAATTGTTTATGTTTTTCAATTGATATGCCATATTCTTTTCATGTGCGCAAGGGCAACTGTAAGTGTGCATTTTAAGATCTGGTTAGGTAATGTCTATTGCGCAGTTAGAAAAGATAACAACATAGCCATTTTCCATATATCTGCAGTGTTGGGTTTGAATTGTCAAACAAGGAATGTCTATATGTATTAGCTATTTCTCAGATAAGAAAACATAGTTTCATGTAGTAGGTAGGGAGATACCAGCTTCTTCCAGGAAAAACTGTATGCCTATTGCATCTTCACTTGCTACCTGTTGTAACTAGAATTTCTTTTACATCTGAGCAGGGCCATCAGTGTCAGAGTTAGTGCTGAAGAAGGCGAAGTGTCAGAAGAATGAGCGGATGTACTGGTGAGCATGAAGAGCCTCTTCTTTCCATGCAAGTCCTTTAGAATAATGTTCATATTAGCTAAATTGGGCAATGTTTTGTGCAGTAACAACTGCAAAACATCCATTTTTGATTTTCACAGGAACTGTTCTAGCTGTTCCTATGATCTATGCCTTACTTGTTGCCGGGAGCTTAGAGATGGTCACCTTAAGGGAGGCGATGAAGAAGTCATTGTGGAATTCGTTGACAAGGGGGTTGATTATTTGCATGGTGATGTGAGGCCTGGTTCTTCATCAGATACCCGAACTTCAAGAAGGTCTAAATCTTCCAAGAAGATGGTTGAAAATGATTCGGTGGATGATGCCAGGCTTGCATTTGAAATGGAGCCTGGGGATAATGGAGGGCATCTGCAAGATAATTCTGGTGGTCCTGCTGGTGAATGGAAATCCAATGAAGATGGTAGCATCCCTTGTCCACCACAGAAGTTTGGTGGTTGTGGTAAGGGAAATTTAGATCTGAAGTGCCTGCTCAACAAGACAGAAGGTCTCTCTGAGTTGTTGGCAAGAGCTGAAGATATTGCCAAAAGATTTGAATTGGAATACATGCCTGAAATTTCTCAGGGACCATGCTGCTGTAGGAATTCGGTAAATGAAGATGATATTCAGAAAAGCAAAATGTGTAAAACAGTATCTCGTGACGGGTGTGATGACAACTATTTATACTGTCCAGCAGCTAAAGATCTTCAGCAGGAGGATTTGAAGCATTTCCAATGTCACTGGCTGAAAGGTGAGCCTGTGATTGTCCGCAATGTGCTTGAGACTGCGTCAGGGTTAAGCTGGGAGCCCATGGTTATGTGGCGAGCCTGTCGTCAGATAAAGAACTTAAACCACCCTCTTCTTTTGGATGTCGTTGCTATCAATTGCTTAGATTGGTGTGAGGTGAGTTTTAATACCTGCGAGTCGCACATTCATTGACATTTTCTCCTTTTCAAGTAATTCTACTTGTCTTGGTAATCCTTAGTTTTATTTACCATTTTGGCCTTCTTTCTAAAGCCATCAGTTGTGGATTTTTGTTCTTTGTTTGTTGAGACAATTAAACATTGCAGCTAAAATTTAACAAAATTTTACTTTCAGAATAATATCAAATATTTATTCTATCAGTACAGTACAACAGTTCTTTTTAAAAATCTTGCTTAGACTTTATATTTTTTTTTGAAACTGGTAACTTCTTAGACTTTATATAGTAACAGACTGAAGTACCTATCAGTTTAAAGTTTATATCAATATCTAAGAACATAATGCTTAATACAATATGTATTACTATGATTTCAACCCTGTTAGTGTGTTTAGGTTAAAGCAACTTAATGGTTGTGATTTGTAGAGTGGGAGTAGGTTCCAAGTATATATTTGGATGTGCTCCTATTGGATTATTTATCCTTTCTTAGTTACTTACCTTATTATTGATAAGCTACTTTCACTCTATTTTGTTTTTGTTGAACTAGTTTCAAAAAAAAATTAATCGAGTACCTAATTCTACTAATTGAGGATAATGTTGCTTTTATCTGATATGTTCTTTTAAGTGCTGTGTAAATCAATAGACTGATTCATTTACATTGTCAGCCGGAGTATTGTTTAGAAGAATAACTTGATTAATGTTTGTAATAATATCAGAAAATCTTTTTTTTCATTTCAAGTCTTGTGGAAAACCCCTCTAGACACATATATATGTTACCTTACAAGTGATCTACAAATAATTAAGGATGTTTGCGGTCAGATAATAAAAATCATGGCTCTTTGAGTAGAAGTGAAATCAAATTGAAACATTAATTTGTAAAATACATTTTGCTATGTAGTGCACAGCTAGCAGCAATCTCAACAATTTCAGACTAAGAAGTGAAGCAGTGTGAACAATTGTTAGACCAATGCTTTATCTTTTACCATTTGTTGTTAGGAAATGGACAACTGTGTCGGTTCATGCGTATTTTTGTGTTTATATTTTTTGTGTGCGGCATGTGTTTTTTTTTTCATTTTATTTATATATTTTTATCATTTAATTCTTGTATTTTGAAATCAACCCAAAGTATTCATGTCTCCTTTTTCTAGAAATAATAGCTCAATGCGATTTCTCATAGACCATGTGGAATTTCAGGTTTACTGGAGCCAGTGATGTTCAATGTTTTAACAATGTTTTCTTTCTCGTTTTTTATTTCATTTTATTTGTGTTATTATCTTTTAATTCTTGTAGTTTGACAAATTCATGTCACCTTCTCTTGAAAATAATAGCTTAATGTGATTGCCCAAAGACCATGTAGAATTTCAGGTTTACTGGAGCCAGTGATGTTCAATGTTTTAACAATGTTTTTCTTTCTTGTTTTTTGTTTCATTTTATTTGTGTTATTATCTTTTAATTCTTGTATTTTGACATCAACGCAAACAATTCATGTCACCTTTTCTTGAAAATAATAGCTCAATATGATTTCCCGAAGACCATGTAGAATTTCAGGTATACTGGAGCCAGTGATATGTTTTAACAATGTTTTTCTTTCTCGTTTTTTGTTTCATTTTATCTGTGTTTTTATCTTTTAAGTCTTGTATTTTGACATCAACCCGAACTATTCATGTCACCTTTTCTTGATTATAAATAATAGCCCAAAGACCAATGTTAAATGTTTTTTACAGTGATTTTCTTTCTCCATTTTAGTTTCTGACGTTAGTTATTTGCTGTTAAGTGATATTCTAGTTGTGATGGATAATTTTGTTATTTCTTGGATGACTACAGGTAGAAGTTAACATCCATCAGTTTTTTAAGGGATATTTGGAAGGTCGAACTGATAGTGCTGGTTGGCCCCAGATTCTGAAGTTGAAAGATTGGCCTCCATCTGATTTATTCGATGAGCGATTACCTCGTCATGGCGCTGAGTTTGTTAGATGCTTGCCTTTTCAGGAGTACACAAATCCACAAAATGGATTCCTAAATCTTGCTGTCAAACTGCCACCCAATTCGTTGAAGCCTGACATGGGACCAAAGACATATATTGCTTATGGAGTTCGACAGGAGCTAGGGCGTGGAGACTCTGTGACTAAGCTGCATTGTGATATGTCTGATGCGGTATACCTTGTTTTTATCCATTCTTTTGTGATGCATATTATTTTCTATTTTGTTTTGCATACTGTTCTCCCTTGGGTACAGTTGGGATATTTCTTGAAGAATGTGGACATTCATGCCATGCAGTTTATTTGCAACTCTGTAACTGCGATTTCATTAAGCTAATAGAAGCCGGCAAGCTGGTTCTACATGTCTCCCTGTCAAAAAAGAAAAAGAAAAATGGAAGTCCTTAACATGTAATGAACTGTTGATTATTGTGTTCACCAATAAAAGATGGATTTCTTAAGTTGTTTGGTTTCCCCTGTTTATGAAGTCCTGAACATGTAATGAACTGTTGATTATTGTGTTCACCAATAAAAGATGGATTTCTTAAGTTGTTTGGTTTCCCCTGTTAAATTTATCTTCTTCAAAAATGTTTTGTAGGTGAATGTGTTGACACATACTCAAGCAATAAACCTGACGCCTGAGCAGCTTTCAGTAATGGAAAAAATGAAAAAAAAACATGCTGAACAAGATAAAACTGAACTTCAGATGGCTGAGGGCGAGAAAAAATGCAAAAATGAAGCATCATCTGAGTTGATTGATGACTACTGTGTGCACAGTGACAGAAGTAGCAGAAGAGATGAAGAAAAAACTGAACATTCTGAAGTTCAAAGCTTGAGTTTTGAACCAGATTGTGGCAATCCTTCAATAATTCCATCTGCTTCTTGTGTCGAACCAGAGGGAGATACTGATGCTGATTTGGTAATAAATGGTGCAATCAATTCTACTAGCTATAGTGAAGCAAGTGGAGGAATTAGAATTGATAATGATAAAAATGACGAGTGCAAAGATGACCCCGTGTTTGAAAAAAATGAAGTATCTGAGGATATGGATGGCGGTGCACTGTGGGACATCTTTAGAAGGCAAGATGTTGCTAAGTTGGAGGAATATCTTTTGAAGCACTTCAAGGAATTCAGACATATCTACTGTTGCCCGGTCCCACAGGTATTAATAAAACTTGCTATGGTTTTTACTTCGACAAGTGCAAGGTGGTTTATAAATTATATACGTGTGTGTGTGTGTGTGTATAAAAATTGGGGTGGGGGTAATCCTGTATTGTTTGTTCACATGTACCAGAACTCTGCAACTTGACTTTGAGATATTAACGATTACCTGTAGTTAGATGAAAAGATCCTAAATATTATGCAGTTTCAGCAAGAAAGCCAAAGAGTTGGAGACTAAGTTCCTTATTAATGTGCTGAAAATATTCTTTCAGATACCTAATACTCCTAAATATCTATATTTGACTTGGCATGAAATTTAAGAAAGAAAAAAGAAGTCTATTGAATCTTGTGGTCTTAACCTAAAGATGTGTAAAATGTATCAAAGTGTCCTTTAATCTTGTAGTGTTAAACATGTCATGTGGAAAATTAGAACTGAGTTGCCAAAAAAGGAATGAAACATTATTTTTGTGTCGCATGGAAAAGGAAAGTAAGACAATCAAATTAAAACAAAGGGAGTTAGAGAGTGCAACAACCAACCGCCCAGACATGCCCCTTGTTATCACCTTTTTAACTGATTCATTATGTTATTTACCTGTACATGACATTGAACTACAATAACTTTTTTTTTTTGTTTATGCAACTTAGTAGTCTGGTAAGGGATCAGTTGGAAACCACCTCTCTACCTCTAAGGTAGAAGTAAGGTCTATGAACATTCTACCCTCCCTAGACTCCACTTTGTAGGATTTTACTTGGTATGTTGTTTTTGCAGCTTAGTAGTTTGCTTGCTCACCTTGGAGACAACATCCTATCATTTTACATCATGTGATGTTACATTTTGGGCAAGGTTTTCCAATACGGGACATCAATTTTTCTAAGATGAGACCATAATTCCAAGTCTTCCAATTTGTCTTTTAATTCTTTATAAGAGGGGGTGGGATGATTTTGGAACTCAATCATTCAAAGTTTGGACGAGGAAACAATTTATGACATTGTTTTGATATTGGAATTTCTCAATGTGAAGTTTGGTTTTAGCCTTTATACATTTATGATGAAAATACTTTTAGCTGATCTTGATTCTTGGCTTTGTAGTAAGTGTAGATTCTTTCACGATTAAAAAAGAAAAGAGAATGTGTATCATTTCATTTTTTCCAAGGTTAAAATTTATTAATTGCCTTTTTTTTTGGTTGATTTAAAAAAAAGTCAAAAACTTCAACTTTAATTGCCTTTGTCTGGGTCATGTATGCTTAAATATGTTTATCTAAAAAAATGCTTTAATATAATTTCAGGAGGGATCCTATGATGTGATGTAATGGTCGATGAAGTGGGTACTAACCTTTGGGATTGGGGTTCAAATTTTAGTGGAGACAAACCATTAGAAGGTTTCTTCTCATTTGCTTAAGTATCGGTGGTTTAGAATGACTCAGTATGTGTTAGTGGGTGGTCGTAGGTACTCAATGGAATAATTGAGGTATGCTAAAGGTTGCTCAACACCACAATTGTTAACAAAACAATTATAGGACTTCAAAAGGAAGTGTTTGGCTCTATTTTTCATTTGTTGTACATAGTTTATTAGCTGAAATAGAAGACATCTTTGATGTTCTAGAATCTAGATTGCTTTGCAACTTATATAGTTTTGAGCTTTTGATAGATTGTAATACTCTTGAAGGGGAACTACACTTTTGTTTGTATGTATTTATTAATTTTTTAAAAACAAATCATATTGAGTGTAATTTCACAAGCCAGGTCTAGGTAGGATATAGTGTACACTTACCTTACCACTATGTCATAGAGATAGAGAGTTTGTTTCTTATAGACCCTTAACTTGAAATAAAACAAGTCCAAGAATCTAACAAAGTGGTAGTAAAATCAGAGCAGTAATACTTACATAATAATGTGCAATTCGAGCAACTCATAATACATAATACATAATAGAAAGAATAGTAATTCAAACAAATTAATGCTTAACCGAAGCACAAAAACATAGAAAGTATGAGAATAGTGCTAATACCATCGATAAGAAAGAAGATCTAAGTACTACCACCAATTCTATCCTATAGGTAAGCGTGCAAGCAAGAGAAACAACTATCATCTTATCTTCTACCATGACTTGCGACCTCCAAACCCTCTTATCCAAATGTTATATCCTTTGTAAGCTCCAGATGTGTCATTTCCTGTCTGATCTATCGCCCCAGTGCTTCTTTGGCCTGCCTCTATCTCTCTCGATGCCCGCTATTGCCAACCTCTCAACACCTCCTCATTGGGGCATCTACACTTCTCTTCGCATGGGTAAATCAGCTCAAGCTTGGTCCTCTCATTTTATCCATCACTGAGGCCTCACCTACCTTGTCTTAATATTTTCATTTCTAATCTTATGTCACTTAATGTGCCCATACACCCACTCCAACATTCTCATCTCCGCAACTTTCATCTTTGGACATGTGAGTTATTGACCAATCAACACTCGGTTCCATACAACATAGTTGTTCTTACCACCACTCTTTAAAATTCTCTTTTAAGTTTTTTTTTTTTTTTTTTTTTTTTGGGGGGGTGGGGGACCACAATTAGTAAAAAAATAAAACATGCTTATACATAATTACATAATTCTTTATGCTTATTGTTTTGTTATGTTTGGGCCTTGGAACAACGATAGAGTTATTTTCATGTGACCTTAGGTCATTGTTTCGAGCCGTGTAAGTAGCCACGAATTCTTGCATTAGGTAGATTGTCTACATCACACTCTTCGTACCCTTTTTCAGACGCTGCTAATGCTAAAGACTTTGTGCACTGATCTCACTTCTTTTTTTAGAAAATGTTTTGCTATGTTTCCTATAACTGCCATTTTTTTGGTTTTGTAATGTAGGTTATTCACCCTATACATGATCAAACATTTTACTTGACTGAGGATCACAAAAGGAAGCTTAAGGAAGAGTATGGTTAGTGTTCACATATGAGCTCTTAAGTTTTCACTATTCAATAGTTTAAACTCTTTACTTGTTCCTTCTGACAGTTTTTATATTTATTATGTATTTTTCAGGAGTTGAGCCATGGACCTTTGTTCAAAAATTGGGAGATGCAGTTTTTATACCTGCGGGTTGTCCTCATCAAGTTAGAAACTTGAAGGTGCAGTTACTCACCAACTCTCTCTCTCTCTCTCACACACACACACACATATTCTTCTCTTGATTTAAGACTTCTAGTTAATATTTGAAGCTATACCAACATAAATGTTATGCAATCCCTAGAGGTTGTGAAGGTCTGAATGATAAATTATCATGTGTAAATACTAATGTATCCTTGGTATGTATTAGGATGAACTGTTGCGATGGTATATTCAATTATTTGATTAAATTATAGTGTGCAGGAGAACTCATTAAAACATCTTTAGGACTTAGTTGTGTCTATTTGCAAACAGGCTGTGAGCTATATAATTGAGACATCTTGCAAGTTGATGTAGGTTAATTTGGTACTTATTGAAATACTGTTAAAGATTATCAGTGTAGGCTGATTTATGCTTGGTTTTAATCAACAATTCAGGATCCTAAAATCGAGAACCAAATTGAATATCAAAGTTCTAAAGAAATTAATATTGAACCGAAGAACTAAAGTGATATGGTCTGGTCCGGTTTTTCAGTTTTTAGCCCACCACATACTAATAACGCTAAGTAGCCAACCCACCAAATTTCCTCTGCTTAGCATGTTGCATTTATTCTATAATCAGAAGTATAGAAATGTTAACATTCATTTTGGAATGGACTAATAAAGAAATAATACCATATAAATTGCAATGGCAGAAGTACTATTCGGTCATAGTTTTGAGAACATGGCTCAAACCTATGACCTAGGTCACAAGTCTCTCAAACTGTCACTTGAACTAAGCTCGGGAAGCTTCTATTTTCCAACTATTTTTAGAGCAAACACTTTATATTAATGACTACTAAGATTTGATGCTTTTTATAAAGAAGCAAATTGTTTGGCAAACTCTTTACTTGTTGCAACCTTTTCCTCGTGAAATCAATATATTACTACTTTCATCAAAGAATTTTTTATCACTTCTCATGTCCAGACTTTCATCAAAGAATTTTTTATCACTTCTCATGTCCAGACTTTTGGGAACTTTTTTTTTTGGGTGTTCAAGATAATCTTATATACATTATATTTGTGTATAAAGGGGATCATTGGGGGGAATGGTTCAAGTATTTTATTGAACAATAGGACGGATCTGCAAATTCTTGTTGGGGGCTGGGAGTGGATTATAATTGGTATACTACTAGTGCAGGATCAGCTTGTGCTGCCTATGCATGGTTAATGAGATACATTATTAGGATTACTTTATTCCTCAAATGGACGTTGGAAGTACATTATCGTATAAAGCTAAAGATGTGCTTGTTGTACCTCTAAGGCTCTAACCTTGAGGGGAGAGCCATATCACTTCATTGTTTAGGTTTTCTGATTTTTAATGCTATACAAACTACAAAGGCATAATCAACCTTAAGAAAATGCTTGAGAACAAGGTTTGATTAGATTACCTCTGAGTTGGTACACTTGTACTTCACATTGAAATATCATGGTGCACTTTCTTGCCAAATCTTCTAAAAGAACCGATGAGAAAAAAACTAAATTGGATTGAACTAATTTTGGTTCGATAATGCATCGATGAGGATTTAAAAACCAAAGAACCGAAAGCCCGTCCCTATTATATTAATACTTAACCACCATTTGAAATGTATTGAGAAATAATCACTTATGCTTATAGTGCTTGATTTCAATCTTTCAATGTGACATTCCAACAAAATGTGCTTGAGTTTGAACTCAAGGACAAAATCCTTTAGTTCTTAGTTGTAAAAGCACACATTCAAGTTCTCTTTCCTTGAGTTATTAGCTATAGAATCACAAACCTTGAGTTCTCACTTGTTGAAAAACCCCATAATATAGTTCGAGTTATTAGTCATAGGATTGCGAGCTCCACTATTTTTTCTCGAGTTCTCAATTGTAGGACCATACACTTCCATCTCTTATTTCTTGATCTTTAAGTTATAGAATGCAAACTTTAGAACTCCTCTCGTTGAGTTCTCAATTGTAGAATCATGAATTATCATTTCTTTGTTCAAAGTTTTTATTCTCTATTTGAGAATGAAGTGATCAACCATCTCTTATAGACAAGTATGCCAGTTACTGTGATACTATTGTCTTTCATATACTTTTTACTTACTAACTTTCATATACTTTATAGTAGTTGCTAACTTTCATATACTTTGTTTTTAGTTACTACAATGATATGATTAAAGCTTCAGCCTTCTTGAAGTATTCTTCACAAGAAGTTGGTTTGCTTGGCAATCACTTGATGAGAAGTTTTAACTAAAATTACAATTGTGGACGCCTAGATCTAAAAGCACGTGGATTAGGATGTGACAAAGAAGTAACTTAAGCACACAAGAAGAAGTGTTGGTTTTGGTGTTTAGTTTTGGGATATTTTTGTGTAAGTAATTATGAAGTGGCTAAATATTACTCCCTTTGTCCCAATTTATGTGACATCGCTTGACTTAGTACAAAGTGTAAGAAAGAACATAAGTTCTTTAAAATTTATGGTCTAATGTAATTTGTTTCTAATTAAAGGAAGGAGCTATCTACCGAAGATGTCGGAAAGAATGGGCTTCGGGAAGAAACGATTTAGATGGATAAAATATTGTATTTCAACTATCAAGTTAATTGAGCACTTGTAGGGTTTTTTCAAGGCAAGGTGACCTTTTGTAACCTTTTCTATTTTTAATCACTATGGAGGGGTTGAGTAGTATGATCAAAATATCCAACACCAAAGCTCGGGTGAAAGGTTTTGGTGTTACCAGAGAGGGTAGTGACAATTTGGAGGTGACACACTTACAATATGGCGATGATACCCTAATGTTTTGTGATGTTGATGAACAACAAACTGAAATATCTAAGAGTTATATTGATTCTATTTAAAGGAATGTCTCAACTTCATATCAATTGGAAGAAGAGCTTAGTGTATCTAATAAACGAAGTCACAACTATGAACTGCCTGGTTGCACTATTTAGTGGGGAAATTGGTACTCTGCCAACAATGGCAACATACTTGGTTCTTGGTGGCTAATCCAACTCTATTGACATATGGAATGGTGTGTTGGAGAAGTAGAAAAGAATTGGTTTAGATGGAATACTCAATATTATCCTTGGAAGGTCAGCTCAGTCTTAGATTCCTTGCCAAGTTACATAATGTCCCTGTTCTCAATATCAACAAGAGTTACCAAAGAGACTAGACAATATCTGGGAAAAATTCCTATGGCATGACAACAAGGTGAGGAAAGACTTCCATCTGGTGAAGTGGAAAGTAGTGATAACTAGCAAGCAGGTACGTGGTACGAGGATAAATGACTTGTAGATGTAGAGTTAAGCTCTCAAAATGAAGTGGTTGTGGAAGTTTGCCAATGATAATCAAACGTTGTGGGAAAGGGTAATAAGTGCCAAATATGAGGGGGAAGCTATGCAGATTACCAAAGAAGTGCCTACACCTTATGGAGTGAATTTGGAGATCAATAAGAAGCATGTGGGATGAAGTTAAGAGCAATGCAAAGATCAAATTAGTAGATTCTTGCAATACAAGATTTTGGAAAGATGAATGACATGAAAAAGGAAATCTGGAAGTACGTTTACTTGACATATACAATTTAGTTCTATAACAACAAAATACCTTAATAGAGCTATGGACAAATCCGGAGTGGAGCTTTAATTTCAGAAGACAATTCAATGACTGGAAATTGAAAGAGTGGCAGAATTTTTCAACAATGTGGAAGATTTCTATGGGCTACAGATAGGGGAAGATGTGGTAGAAGGAAAATAACAGAGTGGAATTCAAAGTTAACTCAGCCTATGAGTTGATGCATCAGACAAACCCACAAACACACAGTTGGCCATGGAAACAAATATGGAGAAACAGAATACCTCGTAAAATTTCATGCTTCCTATGGTTGTTGTCCAAAGAAGTTGCTTCGACTCAAGATAACTTGATGAAAAGAGGGATAACCTTATGCTTTATATGTTCCCTTTGTGGGGAGACACTAGTGACAATGAACCATTTGTTCTTACTCTGCAAGTTTACCCAACAACTATGTAGGGTTTATTTGAACCTCGAAGGCATCTCCTAGACCATGCCCAGGAAAGTCTTAGGAGTTTTAAAGAGTTTGGAGGCAGCAAGAGTGATTGCAAAGGATAGAAATGGATGGAGAATTGTTCCCACTAGTGTATGGTATTTGGAAAGAAAGGAACTCAAGGTGTTTTAAGAGCATGGAGAATAATTTCCAGAAGGTCAAGTAAAACTACATTTTATTGTTATGTTTTTGGTGTAATCAATTATACTCCAACGGCACTGTAACTATAATTGATGTCTTAGACTTGTTATAGAATAAACAATGGAAGAGGAGACATTTGTGTTATTGTATTAGTACAACCCGTGTACTATTTTTTGATGTAATACAATATTACCTACTTCAAGAAAAAAGTGACATTCTTTGTAGGACAAACTAAAAAGAAAAACGTGCTACTTAAATCGGGACAAAGGGAGTAATTGGTTTTGAGATGATGGCTATTTTTTAGATAGTAGTGTACCTCCCTTTAAATAAAGCTTCCCCATATTGGACATTTGCTTTTGATGTAGAATAAAGGTAATGGATAAGTGTTGCTTATGCAATGAAGAATTTTCATAGACCAAAGGATGTAACATAAGGGGGAAGTTGTCCAAGTTGCCACTTCTAATATTGCCGTCTCCATATTTGTAGGAACACCTAAAGCTTTAGAATGTACAACCTGCTAATCTAGTAGAACCCATAATTTTTTAGTGAAATATTAAATCATATCTACATTGCCTATGAGGAGCCTTTGTATGTCGAGGAATCCAATGCTAGCTAAATACTTTCCTCAAATGTTCAAATGTAAAATATCACCATTATTCACTTCAATTTCACGAAGAACTTCACATATGATCCTTTAAATTTATATTATAGTGCCAAAATCACTTAACTACCTTTCGTAGTAAGAAGTCTCTAATTTTTACATACGTATCAAGAAATCGTGACATCAGAGCAGTGTTGTATGACTCTTTGGTTATAAATTATATTTTAGTAACTTTTGTGATGCTCAAGTAAAGTTGAAATAGTTTAGTAATGTTTGTGCGATAAAGTTAAAGTTTACTGCACTTCAGTTTCATCATAATTTCTTATTTCATTCACAACCTTTTGGCGTATACTCAAGACATACTTTAAAACGTAATTCACCATCAACTTATCTTACATTATTCATTAAATGGGAATGACAATTAAAACTTTTTTGAAGTAAGATACATTTTTAGAAAATAAAATGACTTGGGAACATTGTGTAAAATTTTCAAACTAAAATTAACCATAGAAAAGGGCTTAAAATGTGATACAATTTTCTTAAAACCCTATTAAAAAAGGTTACTTGTTCAAGTTTTTCAAATCCTTTACCAAACAGATTCACAAATGAGTTAAAAAATGAGAAAATTAAATGAAAACTAAAACGTCAAATAACAATTAGTTGTTTTTATTTACTAAGCATGTGATTGTAAATAGTTCGAATCTAACTGAGACAATTAGTTGTTTTGTTTTGTTTTAAAAGTACTTTTGATAAAATTTGTTTCCTTTTACGTCTCAAAAAATGATTTGTGGATGAAAACTTTTGAACTCTCAAAAGTATATGCAGGACACATGGCTTTTCTGGTTCAGAATTTAGGTTAAGAGGAATTTCTTTTTTATATGTGTTTTTTTAGGAGGATCATTTTTGAAATGTAGGGTTTATTATGACTTTATTCTAAAGAAGAGTAGAGAAATTTACAATTGGATACTATGACTAAATTTTAGAGAAGTGGATAGAAATCTACAATCCCTAGACATTTAATACCACAAATGCACATTTAGAAAATAACAAATGCACATGTGCTATAAGCAAGACACGATTGGTGAAGTTTACTGTTGGTGTTACATTAGTTGTGTCTATTTGTGAAATGTCAAGGATACACTTCGTTTTTTTTTGGAATATTTTGGTTATCTACTCTGACAATTGAAGTTATTTGTTTTGTTAGTTTTCTTGTTTGTAAGTGCTGTGGAGTATCCAACGCTTGTTGCTTTTGAGTGGAGTTTTGAGATGTGCTATATTGATGTTTGTAAAGGAACATATGACGGGAAACAACTATATAGCTTGGCTCAAGCATGATTGTTATAATATGACACCTTTCAACTATTTTTATTGACATTACTTGTTGGGCCTCACATGATATAAAAGCTGATAGTTTATTAGAAGAGTCAGATGAAGGAACATGGTACTATTATCATTTTTCAGTTGATTGTTGGTAATATAAGTGATTTGGTAGTTTTGTATATTTGGTTTGTGTTATATGTCTATTTTTGTTTCAAAACTCCTTGTACATCAACAGTAGTAATGATGTTTATGCAAATCTTTTGGAAAAATATCAGTAAATACATAAGTAAAATAAGTAAAACAGGATATGCAAAAGCTAGTGAGGGAATTCAAATAAAAAAAGTTCAAATTCGTTTGTCTATTTTTTTTTCTGAACTTCGTGTTCATCGACAGAAGAAGTATTGATGTTTATGCCATTGTTATGGGAAGAAATAGTAAATACACAAGTAAAGCAAGATAGGTGAAAGCTAGTGAGGAAATTTAAATTAAAAAAAATTAAATTAGTTTTTTGAAATTGATCTGTGTTTTTACATCATGTCACCTGGTTCAGGATGTTTTAATTTTTCATGTCTATGCGATAGTTGTTTTTAAGTTATATTTTCCGGCATTACGTCTTTTTGGTATGTGCATTTTTTTCTTAATTTGTCTTTATCCATAAAAACATGCCTTTCAATCTTGTTTTAGCCATTTCTGTGCTTTTCACCTTTAACAATGTGGTGCTCTATATTAGTAACATTTATCAATACTCTTTCTAGCTGCATTTGTATTCTTTTCAAAATGCTGGGTATGCTCATCAATTCATTGACAAAGTAGGACTTCTGTTAAGTAGTTTCTGCTGATTGTTTTAATCTTTATCTGAGTGAAATACTTTAATATATTTACTGTCTTCGTCTGGTTGGTAGTATTTACTTCACTATGCTGTTGGATACTTGGACTGACACTGTGTAACAAATTTAAAAACTTGATGTTGACTTAAAAGTACTTCCATCTTTGTGTAACAGTCCTGTATTAAGGTTGCTCTTGACTTTGTGTCTCCTGAAAATCTTCATGAGTGCATCCGTCTGACTGAAGAGTTCCGCACTCTTCCCCAAAATCACAGAGCCAAGGAAGACAAGTTGGAGGTATGTCTAATTGTATAAGGAGTTTGGGTTCTTTGCTTCTATTTGTTCCGGAGTGCTTATAGTTTTTTCTTAAGGGATGATTATGGTAGTTTGGTTTTATGGTCATTGGTGTTTTTTGAAGGGATGATTATAGTAGATTGGCTTTCTTTAGCTTTCTAGAATTTGGATGTTTTATACTGTTAAAAAGTGACAATGAGTTGAATCCTGCATTTGAGGAGAAGGTTTGAACCAGATGAATATAGCAGTAATCTTATCATTAATTGTGTGTTGACATATGGCCATATTTTAATTATGAGAACTGTTTTGATCTGTTTTTATTTGTTCATGTGGGATGTCTTTGGATAGTAAGTTACTTGGCTTATTGGTCTATGAGTAGCATTTCTTTTCTCAAAAAAATGTGGATCGTTCTTTTGAATATTTTGCATTTTTTTTTTGTGTTGAGGTTTTCTTGGTTGTTGCTTAATTGTGACAGGTTAAGAAAATGAGCATTTGTGCAGTGAGAGACGCGGTAGTTGAATTGGAAAAACTTTCAAAGTAGGTCTCATCAACTCCAGCTTCTCGCTGTCTCTGTTCACCTCTAATAACCCTGTTTCTGTGAACTTTTCCCATATTTTGTGGTTCGGTACTTCTCATTATTTTTCTATAGTAAAGTAATCTACATGTAAATATTATTTCTTGGTGGTGAAATATTCAAGTATGGGCTGGCCGACCATCCAGCAGCTGGATAGTTTCTCAAGTGAGTTCATATCATGAAATCAAATGCCCTGTCAACCACATTCCGATTTCTAAGCTAAATCTAGGCTCTGTTCTTTGTTATTCATCATGTCTTTAAACTTTCGTCGGAAGAACTATATCTTCAGTTTCACGGGTATAACTGTGGAGTTTTAGTTCTTGCTCACAGAATAAAAAATGTTGTCTTGCTTCCAAGCTATAACTTTTAGATTTCAATGATCATTAACTGTGACAATTAGTGGCAGAGCTAGGAATTTTACCGAAGTGTCACAATATTAAGAAAGTAGACACAAGTGGAAAATAAGATAAGTTGACATTGTATAAAGACTTAAAACTAAACATAGCGAATTACTGTAATCTTCCCTGTAGGTATCGTATTTTTGTGTAGATATCATGGTGCATGATGACTAATTTTGTACCTTGATTTATAGGGAATCAACTGGCAATAATGAGAAAAGAAGGCATACAGTTATGGATGACGATAGAGAACATTCAGGAGATGATTAGAATGGGATTCACCAGGATTTTGAAGAGACAAAGATTCAGCAGAACATTTCAGTAGCTCAAAGGAGGATTTTGAAATGAATTGACAAAGGCTCTAATTGTGAAGTCACTTTTTGGATTTTGAATGAATATATAGGATTATCCAAGTTTTTGGCTGTATTCTATATCATTTTTTGTTCAGTTTCTGGGGCCATTTCTGTGCATCTTTTTGTCTAGCTGGTACATGGATGGTAACACAAATAGTGTAAGCTTGATGTTCACTGACTTAATACCTCCTTCAATGTAATATATAATGTCATTCATTACTCTTTTAGTAGCGTGCTCTTTGAAACGGGTTGAGTAGACGTCTATCCCCTTTGACTATTGCTGCGTTCGTTTCAGGTAGAGCGGAACACTTGGTGGTATACATATATGATTGGAAATATCTGGGATACTGGGGGTGTGAACTTGAATTGTTTTGCTATTGATTTAATGGTTTTATGAAGGCTTATGTGATTGTGGTAAAATTTTTTTTTACATGTAATGGTAAGCATGGTTTGATTTATGAAAATGTCATATCACTTGCTGTTTAGGCCAAGGTTGTCGTTTTGTGGATAGCGCGATTAAGAAAATATTTATTAAATAGTAATATAATTTTTTTAAACCATAACAAAGTTTTTTGTCGGGTACAATTCAGGGATTTATACAATTAAAAATTCTGATTTATACAACTCAGGGAGTTACACAAATTTTGAGCGAATTTACAAATTAAACAAATAACAAGATTTAAAGATATTATGGTTGGGAGTCACAATTTTCCAAAGTTCTATAGCATTTTAATATTTTGTTCCCTGCCCAAAGAATTTTATGATCAAAAGGTTGTTGCATACTTGCATTCTTCATTTATGGTTCTTGTTCAATTCAGATGAATTTTGATTCAAGATCAGATGCATTTTCGGTAAAACTCATCGATGCAGAAAGTGAAACTTCACTTTTTTTGGAATTTGATTGAAATTTCTCGTCGAGGTTTAAAGATTTGAAAATTATATTAAAGTTATGAATTCAACAATTGTTATCTAGAACATACATAATATTTCGAAAACATAAACTTATTTAAATAGTACTTTAGTGTCTAAATTCAATAATAATATTTTATTTGAATATAGACCCACTTATAATACATATTGTAGATAAGGAGTAGACATAAATATCGAAAAATTGAATCGAATCAAATTAATTTGGCTCTTCGATTTATCGCAATGATGTCGATCGGTGTTGTTTTTCAAAAGTTTGATTCTTCTGTTCGGACTCGATATAAGGGTCTTAGAACTTTGGTGCATCAAAGAATCGAATTTTTATTAGAAAATGTATATATCTAGATCTATATCTATCTATCTTTACTACCTTAAAAATATGAACTCTCAAACTTAAATGTTAAATTACTATAATACCTTAATTAAAAATATTCAATTTATTTTATTTATCATATTATATTAAAAATAAGTACCTTTTCACATTAGGTTGTGACTTTTTCAATGAGTTGTGACTTTTTTGAGGGGTTGCGTCATTTTAGATGAGTTTGACTTATTTTTGAAGGGTTGTGCATTTTCTGATGAGTTGTGACTTTTTCAAAGGATAGTGCATTTTCTGATTTATGACTTTTTCGATGAGCAATGACTTTTCTTAGGTAGTGACTTTTCTGTTAAGATACCTATTCATATTACTATTTCATAATTACATATAGAGGGATTTCCTCTCACTTTAGTCTACATGTTTTGCTCTTCTTAAAACTTTTAGGATGTTATTTGCAACAGTTGATTAAGTTTAAAATTCAACTAAATTCAAGATAACACATTAGAAAGAATTAGTGAATACGTTGTAGAAAATCATTCATTAATTCACACTCATATTTTTCTTTTTCATCGGATACATACTTCAGTATCATCTATATCCTTTTTAAATATTAATATCCTTTTAATTAAGGAATAATGCACAAGTACCCCTCAACCTATGCCCGAAATCCCAGAGACACACTTATACTATACTAAGGTCCTATTACCGCCCTGAACTTATTTTATTAATAATTTTTTACCCCTTTTCTGCCTACGTGACACTATCTTGTGGTCCAACGTTGGTTGACTTTTTTTTTTCAAGTTAGTGTCACGTAGGACGAAAAGGGGTAGCAAATTACTTATAAAATAAGTTCAGGGGGTAATAGGATCTTAGTATAGTATAAGTGTGTCTCTAGGATTTCGGGCATAGGTTGAGGGGGTACTTGTGCATTTTTCCTTTAATTACCGTACATATTTAATTTATTAAAGAAAGGACTTATTTACTACGAATAGTTACAACAATTTCAACCTTTAGATTTCTTCGGTCATAAATCACCACCATTCACTTCTTATAAATTCTATTTTTTTTCTTTGATAACTTGACATAGTTTAAAATTTTCATAAATGATTCATTCGCAATCTACTAATATGATTTGCCGAAGTTCTTGTAAAATTTAGTTTTGACTCTCTATTAAATAAGAAAAAACCCCAGAGAAATGTGCAATTAATTGTGAACTTTGTTTCACACAAAAAACTTTAATATATGGTGCTCGAAAAGTTTCATTTCTTTTTCTTGTTTTGTTTCTTCAACTAATTTTTTTTATATTTTTATTCGAGAGAAAATTTAATAATTAGTGTTCACATGATAAGTGTACTGTGATGACTACACACATTGCAGATTATTTTTCTAATAAAATTAATAGATTAAGTTGTGGTAGAAACAATAACAATAAACAAATACAAAAAAAAACACATGATCTTTGTTTTTTCATTTTTTATTCTTTTACCCTCAAGCGAAAGAGTTTCTTGCTAATCTTTCTAAAATAGCGGACATCAACGCAGTCTATTGAAATGTTAAGTCCACTATTTTAAAAATAGATTTCTGCTTTTACTTATAATATGATAATATAACCATGATAATTAATAGAGTAGCTTTTAACAGATATATATGTAAGTAAAACTGAACGAAGAAAGTAAAGTGTTAGTGACAAGAGATTTCAATCAAATGGAGCACTAGAGTGAATATATAGCATGACCATATATTTTCGTCTTCCTTCTTCATTGGCTATGAATTATGTTCCATTTATTTTTTCTAATTTTTCTATATGTATATTGAGTATAATTTTTTTTTACGAATTTTTTGTTATTTTGTGTTCATTTTACTCTAAGAAAAGTTATGTCGCAACTTGCAAGATATATTTTTTGTTAGCTATATAAAATCAGATAACAAAGTAATGATTGATCATAAAATTATCTTAGAATCAAATTAAAGATTTTATAATTTATACTTTACATTTTATTTACATTTTATTCATTATATATAAAGTTTAATCTTTTATATCATGATACAACTTCCATAATATAGTAAATACTTGATACTTTCACTAGACAACAACTATATGATATGTATGCAATAGAAAAAAGGAGAAGACTACAATTCTGCAAGATAAGTTAGAAATTTTAAGAAATAAAATATTTTTTTACCATAGGTGATGTTGTTCATATAATAACATTAAATAATTAAAAAATATTTGGAAAATGGTTTGAAAAATACTCCAATTTTAGCCGAAATTGATGTTATGATACCAAACTTTATGGAGGATCTTTTAATCTCCATGCACTATTTAATAGTGTATTTTAATGGTATATATGTGCCCACGTGGACACACTACTATTTATAATTATGAAATATTTATGCTGTCCACGTGGACACATATATACCTTCAAAAGACACACTATTAAGTAGTGTGTGTGTGTGCTGGGGGGTGGGGTGGGGTGGATAAAAGGTCCTTTCCAATGTTTGACATCGTTAGAACTAATTTTTGATGTTATATATATGTATATATATAACATTTTACTTATAATAGTGTTGACATTCACTAATAAAAGTACACTTTTTTCGTAAAATTGCCTCTCTATGATAGTCTTACTAAAGATTAATTGAGTAAAAATATTTTCTACAAAATATATATTACGTATAAAGATAAACTATTGAAATATTTATGGTAATTGTTATTAGTGTCATTCACATACTCAATTTCAAGCATGAATATTTAAGAGAATTTTTACTTAAATGGTATCCATCATTTATGGTCATAACCTTAAGAGGAAACACTACTTTGATGACCTTTTTTATATTGACATTTTCCTATTTTATTGGTTAAATTTGTTTACAAAATTTAGTTAAGTAGATAATAATACTATTAAAGATGTCACTTCCTCTTCATATTTAAACTTTAATGTATTTTGAAATGTTTCAATGATATCTTGTCACTTTGATCTCAAAAAACAAGTAACTCAATATATATATATATATATATA
>NC_028640.1:45551244-45551715 GCF_001406875.1 Solanum pennellii | reverse complement strand
ACTCGTCCGCAACTCTAGCCAGTCTTCAGCATATCAGATTTCAGGGTGAGCTATTGTTCCTAGCTTGGACTGGATTCTCTCATTCGCGTCTTGATGTCCTTGAAGTTCGGGCATGGACCATTCATTTACTTATTTTAGTTTCTTAAATATTCTTAGATTTAGTAATTTGAGGTTAGATGTTCTTTTGGTGATGACTTCCAGATTTTGGGGATAATAGTTGATAAATTTTAGAATGTTTATTTATTGGTTTTATTAATAAGATTTTGAGTCTTCCGCATTATGTTGGGGTTTAGGTTCGTTGGTTCGCTCATAACACAAGAACGAGTCTAGTAGAGTCTTGAGGAACGGTAGGGGGACGCCTTTACTTTTCTTTGAGAGGCTATAGGACTTTAGGAAAATTCCATTCTTTCTTTCTTTCGTGCTATTACTTGGATCCAATTGGTATCTAGGTGATACAAATTGGTATCTGAC
>NC_028640.1:45539277-45545451 GCF_001406875.1 Solanum pennellii | reverse complement strand
GTATGGTGTGGAGGCTTGAGCCCTCATAGATGTTCTTGTTGTTGTCACCGGTTGAGTGTTGTAGTTGATTTTATATTATTACTTGATATATATTGCTTTCTTTTTTGAGTTGGCCGATGATACCTACTCAGTACTTGTACTGACCCCTACTTTTATTTCCCTTCTTTGTTAATTATGGAATGCAGCAAACGTGCCATCAACTTCAACTCGTCCGCAACTCTAGCCAGTCTTCAGCATATCAGATTTCAGGGTGAGCTATTGTTCCTAGCTTGGACTGGATTCTCTCATTCGCGTCTTGATGTCCTTGAAGTTCGGGCATGGACCATTCATTTACTTATTTTAGTTTCTTAAATATTCTTAGATTTAGTAATTTGAGGTTAGATGTTCTTGTGGTGATGCCTTCCAGATTTTGGGGATAATAGTTGATAAATTTTAGAATGTTTATTTATTGGTTTTATTAATAAGATTTTGAGTCTTCCGCATTATGTTGGGGTTTAGATTTGTTGGTTCGCTCACATAGTAGGATAAGTGTGGGTGCCACTCGCGGCTCGTTTTGGGTCGTGACATAATTAGATTTAAATCCAACCCATTAACCCTAGAGTCACATTTCTTCTATCTTCTAGGTTTGAAAAATTTGTCAATGTTCGTCTAGGCATAACAAAAATCGAATACTCACCTTTTCCTTTACAAGCGACTTACTCCATCGCAACCTAGCTATGCCATCAAACACACACTTACTGTCTGACAACTCTACTTTTCTTTTGAGTTGTATATATCTTATTTCTTAATTTCATAAATTAGTTTAATTAGAGTAATTTCTCGGGGAAGGGATCAATGCATTTTCTTTACAAAGGTATTTTAATTTGACGATTGTGTGACTGTAAATTATTTCATAAACGATTAAAAGAGAATTTTAAAGTTAAATTGTTTCTAATTATAATGAGGTGATGTTCTTTTTGAAACATACTAAAAACAAAACAGTTCCACATATAACGGGACATGTAGATTAATATATTAGTTCTTTCACGATAAAAAAGCGAAAAATGAATGAGACATGCGTTTAGAACTGAAGATGTAGGGATACGTAAAAAAAAGAGCAACTTACAAAAATGACTATATTTATAGGATTATTAAAGTTCAATAGCTACAAGTATGATATTCATAAAAATGACTACAGTTTAACTCTTTTTCTAGCTATATTATTGTATATGTTTTTTATTCTTCTATTTATACAATTTTAATTACAATGAACTAAATAAGGAAACTGTATTAATTGTATGAATTCAAATTAGTATCTTTATTTATAAAATTTAAAGTATTCATATATCATGGATATAAGTATTTGTCAGAACTTAATGTATTAATATATTAAACAAGATAAAATATAACAATTTAGCATATGAACACAATAATTTGAAAAATGAATACATTGTTGTTAAACAAAAAATGAATATACTAATATACTATACATATGAATAACATTGTGGTTAAATAAAAGATGAATATATTTGACAATACAGAAACAAAAAAAAAGAAGAAAAACAATATAATGTGTAGGTAGCAAAAGTGTGTAAGTATTCGGTTGTATAAAAAAATGAAAAAATCAACAAACATCAATCTCTTTTTGGTCAAGTTTTTCTTATGATACTTGAGGCTTAGTGTTGACTCATGTATTTGTTTATAAAAAATAGTATTAATGTATCTAATTATACTTGTATTGTCTAATTAACCTTTCAAATTCGATAGATTAGTTATGTATCCAAACATACTTGTATTCAAAATTACCATTTCAACTTGTGTTAATATTAGAATACAAGTATCTATGTACATAACTATTTACTATATACAAATTTGACAATTACACAAACCTCAATCTCTTTTTGTTTGTGTTCTTCTTGTACTACTTTTTTTTACAACTAGTCATTGTAATGTAGAAACTAGTCAATTGAAAGCCTATAAAAATAGATGTAACTCAATGTGTATACAACTATGATCTTCATAAAAACGAGGAGATAATCAATCAAGTGATATCTGATGAATTCAAATTACAAAAAATTGCTTTTAAATCATCAGAAAGGTCTTAATTTGAAAGAAATTTGGGAGAAAAATACATAAATTTTGTGATATAGGAAGATTGATGAAAGAGAAAATATTAGTGAGGGTAAACATGGGGAACCAATCACATAAAACATGCCTAGACATAATAAATTATGTGTGTAATAATATCTTTCCTATTTAATATTAATAAATTTTCTAATTATTTTTATATATAATTAACTTTGCTATTTATTGTGTAATTATATTCATATAACATAAAAAAATGAATTTTAGCTATTTATTTTAAATATATATTAAAGTTTGCCATATTTTGTAGTTTTTCCTAAAAAATAGGGTGAACAAAATCAAATCGATAATCACACCAAATCATAGACTGAGAAAAAAATTCGACTAGTAATTTGGTTTGACTTGGTTTGGTATTGAAAAAAACATCTGACTATATTTAGGTTGATTTGGTTTTAACTTTAAAAGACAATCCTAGACCAAATCAACCCGAAATTATACATATAATTTTCTTAACTTATTTTATACAAAAAAATATTTACTTTGATATAGTTTATAAATGTTTGTTATAGTTTTTAATAGTTTTATTTTTAATATGTTATATCAAATTTGACTTGAAATTTTAAATGATTTAATAAAGGTTATAGTCCATGGATACATATTTGTAGTTCTGATAAAATTCAAATCAAAATCAAATCAATTCTAATGCTAAAAATGACAATAATATTAATTATTTGTTCTTTACTTTTACATTGGTATAGAAAATTATATAAAATACATAACCTAATTTCGTTTTCTTAATATTTATCTTATAATTGATACTTATTAAAATTATTTTAGTATAATTTAATACTTTTTATTAATTATGGCCATTTTCATTTTGACTTATTTGTTTGCACTATTTATTTTATGCGATTTCATTATTATTTTTTTGTTGAATATTTTAGTGTCGTCACTTGCCATATTTTGTGTAATTTTCTTATAAAAATATCATAGATAGTTATATTTTTGGTAGGACTAAAGAAATATTTGAAGTACAAGTTAATTATATGTTTGTATCAATATTTTACCGGAAAAATCTAGAACCCCCAAAAAAATCGAGGTTGAAAAATTCGAGTTCATTGATTTGGTTTAAATTTAGAAACCTGACGCATATGGTTTCGTTTGATACTAGAAAAATATGAACCAACCCGGTCCATGTACACCTCTACGTAAAAGCATTGTTTTTAAAACTATTGACTGTTTTACCCTTTATTGTCCCTGATGGACTCACCCTTATTATATAACTAGGTAAACTATCCGTGCTTCGTATGGAATTTAACTATGTTATTAAGATCACATTGATCATTCGGTAAAATTCGAATTTTTGATATATACACTACATTGTCAAGATATCTTATCTTAAGGCAATAAAAAATCTTAAGAGTTCTATATTTTTTATACAAAAATTATGAGTGATAGAGTTATTGTAAGTATAAGAAAGAAGTCTAAGAAATCTCCATGGAAATAGTTGGTCAGAAGTAGTGAAATTTTATAAATTCCAAGAACTTATAAAGAACAACATTATGCGTTAAAGAAGAGACCAAAAAGCTTGAACAACAAACTCCCAAGTAAAGTGGAACATCACGTTCATACAAGAACATAATTAACTAATTCAAATGGAGGATCTTCGACTCCTTAATTATGACCCTAAAATTGTTGGTATCAAAAATATGTTTCCTCATCGTCTCAGAATATTCATTACTATTGCTTAGGTTTCATATCACCAATCCAACTTATTTGGAATCGAACCATAGTTATTGTTATGGTTATGGTTATATTATGCAGTTACAAAGAATTAATGTAATTATCAACCAAGTAGTAGGCGACATCATTCATAACTTGATATTCTAAACCAAGTTTTTTACACATAATATATTAAAATCTCAAAGCATAATTTTCTGAGTGCTTGAACTCACAAATATCCACAAATAATAATACATACAACCTTACTTTCCTAACAATCAAGAAGTTGCTTAACATACTTCTCAGAAAGATAGTCTATCAGTCTGCATCAAAGTTTATAGTGCACAAACTTAATTGAAAGAAGGCAAGAGAAAGAGTTAATACTTTATTAAAAAAGCAAAAAAAGAATAAAATTTATCAAAAGAAAGAGTTCTCACTACGGCAAAAATGATCTTCAGCGACAACTATAAATGTCCCTAGAAAAAGTTCATAGCAACATTGAATCTAATGACAATTAATTAATGTAGATAAAGGCTCTAGTACTCTTCGTTACTGCACATATTCATTGCCGATAAAAAATAATTCTATTTTAGTATATTTTGGATATTTATTAGTATCAAGAAAACTTGATCACTTATTATGCCTAAAAAGAAGAGTTGAAGAAATATGACAAATCATTTAACTTGCGATAAAAGAAGTGAACTAGTTGTTTCTATACTAATATTCTAGGAAGGGTGCAATGACATATAAAATGTTTGTACCTAAGAATGAGCAATCAAAGTAATATACTAACTGTGACAAAAAAGAGAGCAATCTGTTTGGTTTTTTTAAACAAATTTCAGCATTGGTTTCGTATTAGTTATCACATATTTATTGTTCTATGCTATAAAATATAACACAACCCACAAGAAATTTTCCAAAAATTATATGAATAAAACTACAGAAAGAGACAATAGAAGATAAATTTTCAATCATCCTCACTGGAATTTATAAATGAGTTAAAAAAAAAGACACTAGAATAGAAAAAAGAAATTGCAATAAATACATGAATTACTATGACTTACAATAAAAGATTAAGCTTCATTAGATAGGAGGAAGAAAAGTTTGAGGAATAAAATACACTTCATAAGAAGCTTAATTAATGTACTTAAATTCAGCTCCCCTATAACAGAAAAAAACCTACAAATAATAGTGTTTGAAATAAATGTTTTGTTATTAAAGAACAAAATATAGTGAATTCAATAATTTCAGTAGTTTTATGAGTTGTGAACTGACAAAGGCAAGAGTAGTGATGTCATGTTGCGATTAAAATCATTTATATGAAGAAACTTGTAAGAAGGGAAGAAAGAGAAGATCGATTTTCAATCATCATAGTTGAATTTTTTAACAGAGTTTTAAAAAGATCACCAAAATAGTAAAAAGAAATTTCCATAGTTACATGAATAACTATGACTTATAGTAAACATTAATATACATGAAGTAGGAGGAAGAAAACTTTAAGGAATGAAACAAACTTCATAAGAAGCATAATTAATGTATTTGAATTCGATTACCCTATAACGAAAAAAAACCCTTCAGGTTTTAGTTGTAGAAAATCCCTCTATTTATATTAAACAAAGCGTAGGTCACAACTCTTTGGAGAATTTACAACCCTTCGGAAAGGTCACAACCTTACATCAAAGTCACAACTTTTCATAAAAGTCGTAACTCTTCACAAAGGTCGCAACTCTTCATAAAAGTCGCAACTTTTCATAAAGTCAACTTTTTATAAAAGTCACAACTTTTCATAAAGTCACAACTTTTCATAACTTTTCATGAAAGGGGTAACCTAGTTTTAGTAATAGATAAATTTAAAGGGGAATCCTTGTTTATGGTGGAGCCACGTAGGCAGGCCTAGGGTGTGTATATATATATATATATATATATATATATATATATATATGATTTAATTGCTAGTGACTGGGGTTATCTGGTGGTTATTAGTTTTAGGCTAGCGTTTGACCATAAATTGTCAAATATTTTTGACAAGCCATTTTTGGGTGATGTTCACCATGCGCTTGACCATAGATTTTCAGAGAAATATTTAACTTTTTTTAAAAATAATTTATATCAATAATTTCTAAAAATTATTAAAAATGCCCATAAATTTATATTATCATTTTATAACGAAAATGTTCCGTGAAAAGGCATGACAACAAACATAATTAGCATAAATTAAAAAAAGAGGAAGAAAACGAAAGGAAGATACCAATGATTTGTATACAAAAAAACTACTATTACTACTTGTAATTGAAAGTGAGAGAAAGCGTAGTTAATATGTATATATAGAATTTGGGGCAAATTCTAGTGTATATATATATATATATATATATATATATATATATATAG
>NC_028640.1:45496708-45539048 GCF_001406875.1 Solanum pennellii | reverse complement strand
TATATATAAATTTTGTACAACGAACTATGAATGAAATTTAATCCAAAACAGTAAATGATGGGTGTTTTTATAAAATATAAAAGTTCGAGTTTTAAATTTTAAATAATTCCCAATTACTAGAATTTGCGCCAATTTTTTTAGAACTTAAAAGGGTAAATCACATAAATATGCTATATTTAGAAAAATATTTACCATTTATGACAATAAAAATTTTCTAACTAAATATAATTTTTTTTGAATTAAAAAACTGTACCGCTTCGCTCTCTTCTTTCTCTGTCCTTTTTCTCTTCCCCATCTTCTTGTTTTTATTTTTCTTCTTCGTCGTCTTTTTTTTTTCTTTCTCTTCCTCCTCTTTCTTTTTTTATTCTTCTTCTATTAAAATTTTCATTTAAATAATTATTATCAAATCAAATTTTTTCCCTATTTCACTATTTTACCCAAAAACATAACAAGAAGAGAATTAAAAAAATTAAAAATTTGTAGAATATTATGTTTTCAAACAAAATTTCAAATCTCTAAAATTACAACAACAAGAATTCACCATTGATGGTCATTTATAAAGCTTCAAATTTTGAATTCATTTTATGAGGCTTACGAACTCGTGATTAGTTTGGATAGGTTGATTCTACAAATAATTAAAAATACAATTTGAAGTTTATACCTCAATTTTAAGAGAGTTTGTGTTAAGTTTATAATTGATTTTAGGAGAAATATAAGATTGAAACTCGAAAAAGGTAAAATTTATGAAACTGTATTACAATTGTATTAAAGTTGAATTAGATATGTATTAAAATTGTATTAAAATCATGAACTATACGTTTTTAATACATATTGCAAACATTACGTACATTCTTAGGGATACAAACCAAAATAGTTTATAAGCACATATAATACATGTTTTTTTTATGAATAACACAAGCTTCATTCAGTCTATAGATCATTGTCTTGTCTTTCATTAGTTATAGTTTTCATTCATTCTTAATTTTCTTTTCTAATTCAACTTTAATATTGTGTAATACACTTTAATGCTACTTTAATTCATTTTACAGTTTATTTGGTTGATTTGTTACTGTTGAATTAATACTTTAATTCATTATTAAATACAAATTTAATTCACTCTTAGATCATTGTATTTTCTTTCATTAGTTGCATTTTTCATTCATTCTTATTTCTCTCTTCTAATTCAACTTTAATATTGTGTAATACACTCTTAATGCAAATTTAATTCATTTTGCAGTTTATTGGGTTGACTTGTTACTATTAAATTACTTGTTTAATTCATTATTGATACAAGTTTAATTCATTTTATAGATCGATGTATGTTATTTCGTAAGTTATGTTTTTTATTCATACTTGATTCTCTTCTAATTCAACTTTAATATTTGTGTAATACACTTTTAAAATAAGTTTAATTTATTTGGCAGTTTATTGGTTGATTTATTTCGATCTGATTATTTGTTTAGTTTATTATTGATGTAAGTTTTATTTAGTTTACAAATCATAAAATGTTCTTTCATTTGCTACATTTCGCATTCACGTTTAATTCTCTTCTAATTCAACTTTAATATGAGTGTTATATATTTTATTTCAAGTTTAATTCACTCTGCAACATTTTAAATTTAAGTTTAATTCATTTTGCAGTTTATTAAGTCTCTTCATTTATTACGATTATATTACTTGTCTAATTAATTATTGATATGACTTTTATTCAGCCTACAAATTATTGATTACTCTATGAAAGAAAGTAGAGAGAAAGAAAGGACGAAAGAGCAGCCAAAGGAGAAGAAAAAAAAGCATCAAAAAGCAAGGGAAAAAGAACAATAGAAAGAAATCAAGATTAAAAGAGAATAAAAGGAAAACAAGAAAGAGAGAACAATAGAAATAAGAAAAGGAGAAAGAGAGACAAAAAAAAAGGTGAGAGAAAAAGGATAAAGAGGTAAGAGACAGAGATAATTCTAATTATTATATAATAATGTTTTATATTGCTATAAATGATAATAATCAAAGAATATATTTAAAATAAGTAATTATTTTTTTAAAGTAATTCACACATGTAATTGTAACAACTTAAAAACTTGGGATGGTTGCCAAATATTTTTTTAAGCTATGGCAAAATATATATGGCTTAACACTAGTTTCTCAAATGTAAGTGCCGTGCATAGCATTTGGATCAATGTTGTTTTAATAGTCTGTGGCTGCGTTAGAAGATGATATATTCTATATATATCCTTAGTTTGGGTGAGGAATGGATTCATTGATCATCTTTTTGTGTTAGTTGAAGTTATTCTTTTGAGATTTATTCAGAGACTGCTTTGATGAACTTCTTGTTCTTTTCCTTTGTTTGTGAAGTAGATGCCATACCCTGAAGGTGGTCAACTTTATATAGATGAAGTTTCCTGGTTTTGCTTTCTACAGGTTCTAGGTGTGTTCTCTCCTTCACTTTCCCCTACTTGTCATGTAGCACTTGTGTTTTTCCATAACCTTGCATAGCGAAATTTCATATGTAAACTGATGATCCTGTGCTGCATAATGCACAAGCGTGGAAACATTTCAATTTTCAAAATGACAAGGTCCATAGTTCCTATTCATGGGTTTTGCATGGAACAATCTAAAACAATGTTCAATGCTTTTGTCAGAAAATATTCAAATAATTGTGCTCGAAAAAATGTTCCCAAATTCAACATACAGAGTAACCACAGTAACATCTTAATTGACTAAATGTCACAACAAGGCTAATTTAGTTACAAAAGCCTGGCATTTGTAGCAGATCGAGTGTCATATCAAGTACACAACTTGAACATTCTTAATGAACTACACTTTGAATCTTGTAGTTCTCAAGCCTGGATTAATGTTGCTGATTACATCACAATCTACTGTTTGGCATGCTCCAATTCTTATCACCAAATTGAGTGTCACAATGGCTAACAGTTGGTGGACTTGCAGCTTTGCCTGCCTTATGTCGTGGCTGGAGGCATTGAAAGGTATAATTTATCGGAGTCTCTGTGTGTATGGAACTCGAGACTTTACAAAACACCTTTAAATAACACCATCTATTCAGACTTTTCAATTTCTCGGAATCTTTTCTCCCATTGTTGTGCATCATAATCTTGCTCATATAAGTCCCTGTCTGTACTGTAAACAATTCGATCCTGGCCAATAAAAGTTCTCTGTGCCATATCCCGGGCACTCAGGAGCTGAAAATTATACATATAATTAAGAGAGTTGGTACATCTTGAAAGTGGGAACGAGACATCAGTAACAAAAGCTGTGAAAATAATCAATAGGCATCAAACATTGGTATTGACTTGTCAAGCATTGGCTCGTCTCACTCAAGTCAATTTGCAGACAAGGGGCATTGCGCTAAGCAATAAATGTTACAGGTGTGGAGACAATTAATCATTTTTGTTTACACTGGTCTGTAGCAGCTCAAGTTTGGCAAATGTTCTACAAAGTTTTGCGTTCGAGATGGATGATGCCAATGTCCACTACAAAAGTTTTGAAAAGCCGGAAGAGAAAAGATTTGCCTAAAGCAATGAAGAGCATGTGGAACATCAGTCCAGTGTGTATTTGGTGGTGTAGTACGGAGAGAAAGAAATATAAGAATCCTCATTGACCATGTTCGAGTGGGCTATATGAATACGTTACTTCATTTGACTCATCTCGGAACCACTATTATACAAATAATAATAGTAAGAAGAATAATAAGAATAATAATAACAAAAATAAAAAGTATGTTCTTTATATTTTCTTTTTGAGCTTATGTTCATTATATTTTCTAGTGATGTATCTTTGAAGGCTAAACAACTGCTAGTAAGGCATAGAACGCAAGTAAAAATGATGACATGACTAAGACAACTACTCCCTCCGTCTCATAAACCATTTTGAGACACCATTTAACTTGGCATGGTATTTAAGAAAGAAAGGAGAACTTTTGAAACTTGTGGTCTAAAACAATCCTTAGATATTTGTGTGGCTATATACCTCATTAAGGGTAAAAGGACAATTTTTAAGTTAAATTGTTTCTAATTATAAATTTATAATAAGGAGACATTCTCTTTGGGACAAACTAAAAAGAAAAGAGTGTCATTTAAAATGAGACGGAGGGAGTAATAAGTAGAATCTAAATGGAACTTTTTTTTAAAAACAAAATTGTAGCCTAACTCTTTTAGGTCTTAAAGGATCACCAAGAGGTTGTAGGCAGGGGCAGATCTACGAAATGGGAGAGGGCACCATGGCATCCGGAAGCCTCCGTCAAAATTTTGTATATGCATAAGATATTCTCAAATGTTATTTGTGCCACCCATAGTTACAAAGTAGCGTGAGGTTCCAGTTGCAAGCGGTTAATCTGTTTCAAGGGTGTGAGCTCGATTCTAGTATGACACTCTAGCAGATTTTTATGTTGCGTTCTTCGTTTCTTTTGCAAAAAAATTCATGCCCGAATGATTCGAACCCACAACTACTTGATTAGAAGTCGAGCACTTTATCCATCAAGCCATGGGACAATGATCTTCAAATGTATCAATATATTGTATTTAGCTCACTCTAATCAAATACCTTAGTTGTAAAAAAAATTTAAACTTAATTATTGTTGACCTTGGTAACTGTTGGGGATGGCAATGGGGAGGGGGTATCTTAACCCGCAAAAAATTCAACACGCTCGGCATGACATTTTTCTTTGATTTCAACCCGCTCCGCCCGGCATAAATCCACCTCCCTGCCCCGCATGAGTATTTGTTTTCTTTTTTCTACCTTGTTATTTACATATGGTATTATTTTCCTTTCCTGTAATACTTTAAGGTTAAAAATATTATGCAGAATAATAAATTAAAAATAAATGAATTTAAAAGAACATTCAAGTTAATATTTAAAAAAAGAAAAAAAGAAGAAGTTAATATATGACTAATACTACAGGGATTGTAATGTTACAAAAATAGAATCTTACATGACAAAGAAGATGAGTATCCTTGACAGATGCCCAAGCCTCTTATCATGTTGCCTAGTAATTTTTTAATAGTTATTTAAAAAATTAAATAAACTTATTTTTAATCCACTCTATATTTCATTTTTTAATTATTATTGTTGAATGTTGATTAATAATAAATTTAAACTGTTTAAATTAAATTCAGAAGTGGTTAAAAATTTTGGAGTTCAAATGGGTCTTCTAGCATAGATTGTATTGCCAGCGAGCAAAATCAATGCTGAAATTTCAGCCATTTGTTTCAACCCACAACTGCCCCGCCCCACTTGAAATTTACAATTATTTGTTAGCACCTGCCCCGCATAAGCTAAAAACCGCCCCGCCCCATTGCATTGCCATCCCTAGTAATTGTTTCTGTATCTATCAAGAACCAAAACAATGCTATGTTGCACTAAACCATATTTACAAGAGTATTCTATGGTCTACTACTCTGTGACTATTCAAAAGGGATCATCAATAGGTTAGATAGTATCCGGAGAAATTTTCTTTGGCAAAAAAATAAAGAGAGAAAAGGCTACCATCTAGTCAAGTGGAAATCAGAACACAGAGCAAGAAAATTGGGGGGCTAGAGATCAAGAACTTCAAATTACAAAGCAAGGCTCTGATTACATTTGATTTCTTCGGCCTCTTCAGATTAATTACTATTGTCAGCTGAGGCTTGAGACTTCTTAATATTACTTTGTCTAAGTTATTGAAATTATGTATGTAAAGATCTTCGGCCTCTTTGTATTTAGTTTGTTACTTTTTTTTTTTGTGTGTTTCCGCTGAGTTTTGAACATGAGACCTTAGGGTTCTCAACCACTTTCTATTTAATTTGTTACATAAAGTGTGAAGTATTTAAAAAATACAAATAGTTATTCCATCATTGAGTGTTTTTAGAATATGAAAATTTGTCGAGTACAATTAAAAATCAATGACATATTTATGATATTACTAATATTGTTAAAAGCTTTTTCTTTGCACTAAGTTGTCAAAATTATTTCAATTTTTTCGTTTGATCGATCTGTCTATATAAAGAAAAAGATAAATAATCCGAACCAAACCGCAAACGATCATATCTTTACCTTATTTGGACTTAATAAATAGCAGCGTTGTGTGGTACCCCTACCCTCCAAATCCTGGATACGCCTCTGGTTTTAGTTCCGTCGAGACAACTTCCTTCCAAATGGATCTAGGTCTACCTTGTCTTCTTTTAACGCCTTCACTCACCATGATTTTACATATAGAACTGATGCCTTTGGTGTTTGGCAAAGGCATGAACACCATCTCAAGTTGACTTCTATTATTTTATCCTCAATATGTGCTACTTGACCTTATCATAAATGTGGTCATTTCTAATTTTGTCTAGTCATGTATGACTACACATCCATCTTAGCTTCCACATTTTGTGACACTTCTTGTGGATGTGTTGGACTTGAGCGGCCTAACATTCACTCCCATAAAACATTGTTGGTCTTATAATTTGTTGTCCAACTTATGTCACACTTTGGTAAGACATCTTTCTATCACATAACACCTCGATAGCACTCTCCCATTTCAACTATCTGATATCGAATCTATTTGTGACATCTTAATCTATTATTTCATGCTCTTGGAATAACAAGCCTAGATATCATAATTATTTGCATTTAGACATCAGAATCCCATGTAATCTCACCTCAATTTCCAAAAGAATCATATATGTATAGCATACATACACGGGGATGTTTTGGTTTATTGATGTAATAAAATGTATTCCACAATCTTTGAGCCATACTGTTTATAATATATATTTACTATTTCAACAGAAATACACAAAGTGTAGATGAAATCCAAAGAGACTAGATATAAACTTCCAGAAACTTAAATACTGGACTGTTTAGCATTGTAGAAGATTGCACTAGGGTCGCAACATCCCCCACAATACATGGTCCCTTCTTGCTAATATAAAAGGTCGCTCTACTTACCAATTCTCAAAAATAAAATAAAATAAAATAAAATAGAGGATATTCTCACATTCATAGTTTGAAAATAAAGTACATATCAGTCCAATAGGTTATTCATTCATCAATTCGCACTTGCAATCTCCTACAGTTTTCATCATATGCATACTTCATTATTATTTATATCATTTTAAAACATTAATACTAATTAGTATGAGATATACGTGTTCGAGAACTAGTGTGTGTGTGTGTGTATATATATATATATATATATATATGTATATATAATGATTGAATCACACAGGTATTCTTATCATTTGGTAGATCCAATTCCATGACCTAATATTTCTTTATTTTTGATGATCGTGGTGTCCAGGCCAACTTTCGCGCATCTCGACTAATTCCACGGAATACCTGCCACCTCCCACCAGTAATAGGCAACCAGGTAAGTTTGTCCACCAAGGCTAGGATAGATGAGAAGAATCACCTACTGTTTTGTGTTTTGTTTCCGCTGAGATTTGAACAAAGACCGTAGGGTTCTTGACCACTTCATTGACGACTAGACCACACCCTTCGGTGCAGTCCATGACCTATTGTTAACTACATAAAACTACTTTTTACAGTCTACAACAAGATTAACTCTACTGGCATAAACAAAGACAAGTTTAAGTAACCAAAATACACAACTTAAATGTTGTTAAACATGCCACATTACATTTGTGTGGTTATAAAAAGCTGTCATTAAGAATAAAAGGAGAAGTTTAAGTTGATAAAATTTCCAATTTAGAAATTTGCCATTCTTTTTTGAAAGAAATAGAAAGGAAACACTACCACATAAAATGAAACGGAGAGAGTAGTAAAGAAAGCAACCAAAAATTGATACCTTCCTCCGCAGTGAGACATCGGGTCGTTCAAGTGCTTGTGCATATTGTTCCCTGGATCGATTTCTTCTTTCAATTTCACCATTTCTCTTTTGAACAAGAAACCATCGGATCAAGGGAATGGTGAAAAATGAGCCAGCATAGATCTGCCAGTAACATCATACAGTAGTTAATGAATGAGCAGTTCGAAACACTATTACTTCCAAATAACAAGGGGAATACATCTGAATTACATAACTGCTGTATAATATTAGAATCACTCAAGACATGGAGTTCCCAAAATAATTACTCCCTCCATTTAAAAAAGAATGATCTTCTTTCCTTTTTAGTATGTTTCAAAAAGAATGACCTCTTTCTTTTTTTGATAACATTTTAATTTCAGCTTTCCACATGGCATGTTTAGGCCACAAGATTAAAGGGTAATTTTGTACATTTGACCTAACTTTAATTTAGGACCACAAGATTCAAAAGTCTTCTTTATACTCTTAAACTCCGTGCCAAGTCAAACCAGGTCATTCTTTGTGAAACGGAGGGAGTAATTGGTGATCAACTAGCACTGGAATTTGCTGTAATTTACTTTAACTGGAGACCAAAATTCACTACTACAAAGACAGAGAAATTCAGGCTCAACCATGGCGAAGTTTTAGTAATTACAATTAGGCAACATTTCCAGATTATATTTTCTATTTACCAAGTCGGTTCGTACATCATTGTTTCAAAAGAAAATAAGTTCCAGATGCACTAAATGGCCTTGAAGAGAAAGTAAAATCATCAAACAAAGTTGTGAGAAATATAGGAGAAAGATATTATTGAATTGTTGTATCTGCATTGTTCAATAGACACCCTATTTATAGACACTACAATACCATCCTTTACCAAGTAGATACTTCTAATTATTCTTATTCGTGATACTATTCCTATTCCTATTCTAAGTAGGATTGTATATACAATTTCCCCTCAACCCGGTGCATACAAGTCGTATGTACCTAGCTTGTTACAAATGTAATTGATACGATAATCAATGAGGAGCTGGAGAGATATTTGCAAGTTGATCACTCGACTTCACAAAATTGAATTTGATGCAGAATGTTGATAAAACACAAAGCGGACTAGCTCTATTACGAGTCATGCCAAATTCTTCAATTACTGTGTTGAACTTCCCAAATAAAGCTTAAGAAGAACGTTTTAGATTAAAGGCTACTCAACTCCCTTGAGCAACAAAATCAGATGGTAGCTCCATATAGACTTCTTCACAGTGCATGGTCGCCAGAAAGTGCTCAAAATGGAAACGTGCTCATGTGTCAAAGAGTATTAGATTTGATGGCTAAAAGTGGTCACAATCTGAGAAATAAAATTATATTGTTCGAGTCAGGTCAGAATGATGGCACGGCAGATGGAGACTTATCCCTGCTTCAATATGGTGGGCAATATGGAAAGAGAGGAACTCTAGGTGTTTTGAGAGCATAGAAAACGGTGTGCAAAAAGTGAAGCTCAACTACATTTTGCTATTATGTTTTTAGTGTAATCAGTTATACTTAAATGATATTGTCTCTATAATTGATGTTTTAGACTAAATTTAACATAGAGCAGTAAATTTTTTTGGGGCTTTAGTATATAAGGTTTCAGGACCCATCTACTGTTTTGTGATATAATATACAACCTTACCAAGTTCAAAAAAAAAAGAATTATATGGTAGGGTGGGAATGATGACATGACCCTATTGGAAAATAGAAAGTATATAGGTAGAGTCTGATTGACGACACGACCCTACTAAAAAAAGAGAAATTATAGGGTAGGGTCATAATAATGGCACGACCCTACACAATAAGGAAGTAGTCACCGAAAAAAACAATGCTATGTAAATTAGTTATGAAAAAAGTAGTCACCGAAAAGATGGCACGGTGCTACACAAATCAAATATGAGAAAGTCACCTTTCGAAGGATGACATGGTGCTAGACATATAAGATATGAGAAAGTAATCATTACCTTCTCAAAAAAAAAAAAGATATGAGAAAGTAGTCATCAGAATGATGGCAGCATGCTACACAAATCAGATATGAAAAAGTTGTCACCGCAATGATGGCACGGTGCTACACAAATTAAATATGAAAAAGTAGTCATCGAAAAGATGATACAGTGTTACACAAAAACAAATTAGATATAAAAAAGTAGTCACCAGAATGATGACACGGTGCTACACAAATTAGATATGAGAAAACAATCACTTAAAAGATATACGGTGGCCCAACTTTTGCTAACATAATCATTGGCCAGAGCTGCCCGCCGACAGCGGAAGCTCTATGATTCTCTACCAAGATCGTAGAGGCTCATGTGAGAAATATTGGAGAAAAATATTATTGAATTGTTGTATCTACATTGTTACATAGAGACCTTATTTATAGACATTATAATATAATTCTTTACCAAGTAGGATACTATTTATTATTTTTGCTCCTAATACTATTCCTATTCCTATTTTAAGTAGGATTGTGTATCCCTATTTCTATTCTAAGATTATTGTTTTAAAAAAAATTGAACTCCAGATGCACAAAATGACCTTAAAGAGAAAGAGAAATCATCAAACAAAGTAATCAAACACTAAAATAAAGTTTAGCTCACGGACAATACTATAGTTGATACCTGAAGTAACGGAAATATCTCTGACACAAATGAGATGAAGCTACTTGGACTGACTGTCATGTTCCTTCAAAATACAATTCAAGTGGTAGATGTTAGAGAAACATTGCAATGACCCAAAGTAATGATTACAATTCTTGACCGCAAGGACATCACTTAAATATATAGGGGGGGGGGGTATAAATTACAATTTGGTCCTGACTAGCTAAATTGAAAGGTCAAGTCCAAACCCATCATCCGGTAACAAGTAACCACAGGATGATCCACAAACTAGTTTTATATAGAAGATTCCAAACAAGAGCTATGATTATTCAAGTGTGGATTACAAGAAATCATGCCTTATTTGTTTGACTTCATACAGTAAGTACCTCATAACTATCCAGGAAAAATGATTATCAAAAGACATAGATTTCATTGGTAAAGTAGTGGTAGTGGCGGCAGAGAAGGGGGTATTTAGAAAAGAATACAAGCTGATTTGATTGGTTGTAATTGTCTATATTAATGTCGATGATATGGAGGAACAATTGGGATTAAAGGAAGCAATGGGCTGGGACAGTAGGCAACGTTGAGATCAAGCTGATCGAAAGCTTGCATAGTGTCAGCAGCACAGTGAAGAAAAACTGGGAGCAGTGAAATAGTGAATTCATGTAGACTGCAATTTGAGGATGTCAGTACTCCTTTTTTATTTTCTACAGTAATTTCACCACAATTTGTTTTTACGCTTTTTCTGAGTCAGGATCTATGGGAAACAACCTCTCTACCTCATAAAGTAGGAGTAAGGTTTGCATACACCCCCATTTTTCCTAGACCCCACCATGTGGGATCATATTGGGTATGTTGTTTTTGCAATTTGAGGTATCAGTGTATTTTCAAATACAACTAATATTATTTTTAACATGAATACAAATATATCTACACTTTTTTTTTGGGAAAAATACATATTTCCAAAATATGACTCTCCATCCTAATTTAAATGTTCTTACTTTTCCTTTTGGTTTGTCCCAAAAAGAGTCTCTTTCAATAAGTAGCAACTTTTTCAATTCCAACACTCTACATGAAAGTTCAAGACCACAAGATTTAAAGGACTACACGTCTTTAATTTAAGACCACAAGATTGAAAAGTCTTTCTTTGTTTATTAAATTACATGTCCAATCAATCTAAGACACTTTTATTGAGATGAATGGAGTATATGAATCTTCAGCGCACAGATTGCGCTAGAAACTATGTTGCGCGGACTCTTCAATTTTGGAGCCGAATTCGTCTCGACGCGAGACTGGTGCGGGTGCGAGGTGCGGGTCGGATTCGGTCGATCAGATCCGGATACTTTGACCAGAGCCGAAAAAACGGGAAAGAAAAAATTAATTTCATGTCCGGCGAATGTTAGACGACTTTTCTCCAACGAAGTTGTCACAAGGTCTGATTGCTCCATAGAAAAAAATTCTTGTACAAGATTGGAGAGGAGGTGAAGGCTCCATGGGAGAGAACAAAGAATTCAAAGTCTTGTTCTTGAAAAAGAAGAGAGTAACTTTTTTTTCTTGAAAAGGAACAGAGAAGGGTAAGGGAAGGTTAAGGGTTTCTTGGGAGAAGAAAGGGCAACAAAACACTTAAATGAATTGTATCATCTAATTGTTAGGCTTTAATGATTATTTTTTTAATAATAAATAAAAAGAACTATAATTATTTTAAAATTAATTCCAGTAGTAACTAGTCATAATTAATTTATGCTTTTAAATTTGTACATAGAATTGATATGTTTTCAAGTACAACATTTTACAAGATATTTAATATTATTGTTATTAATGGGTAAATTACCCGTGCTTCGTACCAATTGAACTTTTTTTATTAAGCTCACATATGATCATTCGATAATATACTTATTTTAGATATATACCCTACATTGTCAAGAACATTTTATTTCAAGGCAAAGCGTTCCTCCAAAATCTTAAAGTTCTGTATTATTTTTTGTTTTCTTATAGAAATTATGAGTTATAGAGAGATTTCGAGTATAAGAAAGAAGTTTAAGAAAAATCTCCATAGAAATAGTTAGTCAGAAGTAATGAAATTTGCTAAATTCCAAATAGTTATAAAGAACAAAATCACACAATAAAGAAGGGACAAAAAAACCTCGAAAAACAACACTCCCAAGTAAAATGGAACATCACGTCCATATAAGAACATAATAAACTAAACTCAAATGGAAGATCTTTAACTCATTTCTTATGAACTCCATCAATCTATTTTTATTATAGTATGACGTATCATGTATATGTTTTAAAATGAGCCTAAAATTGATTGTATCATACATATTTTTCCTCATTGTCTCAGAGTAGTCATTACTATTGATTATGTTTCATATCACCGGCCTCAACTTTTTTTTGATTGAACCATAGTTATTTTTATTATTATAGTACGCAGTTAGAAAGAATTAATCAAATTATCAACCATAAAGTAGGTGTCCTCTAAATAGGACAGTTCACAACTGTATATTCTAAACCAAAATTTCAACACCATATTAAAATCTCACAGCATAATTTTGTGAGCATTTGAACTCACAAATATCTAAAAATAATGATAAAAACAACCTTGCTTTCCTAGCAATTTACATGAATGACTATGGGTTAAAGTACATCTTAAGCTCCATAAAACAGAAGGAAGAAAACTTTGAGGAATGAAACAAACTTCATAAGAAGCTTAATTAATGTATTTGAATTCTACTACTCTAGAGCGAAAAAACACCTACAAATAACTGTGGTAGGAAATCCTTCTATTTATAGTCAACAACGGATAGTCAGAATACATTTTTATTATGACTTATTTGAAAGGTTACAACTTTTTGGAAAAATTACAACCCTTCGGATAAGTCACAACCTTTTCTAAAAGTCATATTTTTTCATAAAAATCGTGACTCTTCATAAAAGTCACAACTTTTCACAAAATTTACAACTTTTGATGTAAAAGTCGCAACTCTTCATTATAGTCACGACTTTACATAAAAGTCACAACTTTTCAAAAATGTTATTACTCTTTGCAAAAGTTACAACCCTTTGGAACGGTTAGAATCTTTCATAAAAGTCGCAACTTGTCAAAAAAGTTACAACTTTTCATAAAAGTCACAACTTTTCATGAAAATGGAAGGCTAGTTTGGAAATAAATAAATTCAAAAGGAAATTCTGAATTCTGGTGGGGCCACATAGGCGAACCTAAGGTTCTCTTTTATATAAATATATGATTATAACTATATTTTATAATATTGAATAATTTAGCTTAACCCCCGCACCCGTATCCATACTCGGATTCGCATCTGTCTCGGATACCCGCATCCGAGTCCGAGCAACTTAGGCTAGAAACTTAAAGATGTTCACAACAAAAAACAAATTACAGACCTTGCTCTTCTTTCAAGGAATCTAAAACCTGTAAAATTGACTCAAGATTATCCATATATTCAGTTTTACACATCCAAAAAGAAGAAGAAAGAGAATCCAGTTCATCTTGATCTTATGCATATTGCTAGTTGTATCTTCAAACCATACTGGGTTTCACTCCTTCCAAATAGTCCACCAAATAGCTTCTAGGACGATCCTCCATCTGGCTTGTTGGTAGTAATTTTACCTCCTTCATTCCAACATGACATAAGTTTAGTTGTTCTACCTAGCATTGCCCTTATAATACCCTTACGGTTAATAAACAAGTTCCACAGCTGACTAGTCACTTGCAATATAAGAAATAGATGGTTGATTGTCTCTACCTCTTGTCTACACATGTGACACCTTGAACAAATTGATATGCCTCTTTTCCTTAGATTATCCGCGGTTAGAACAACTTATTTAACTACCAACCAAGTAAAGCATGTCACTGTATAATAGACAGTTAAATCCAAGTCAAGCAACTGAGTCCTTGTCCAGATATAACTCCTATCTACCATACCACCCATCTATTATTTGTTTGTAGTCTTATGTTGTATGTAGGAGTCCTAGACTTGGTTTACTCTGTTGTGTATATGTTTCCTTCATGTATCAATGCAACAGTGAGCAAGAAACAATGTACTTTTAGTTCTGGCAGTACCCAACCTCTCTCCCTCAAGCAATCATGAATGAATTCCGGCAGCCCATCTCCTCCATCATGCACTCCGCCTTATCTCAATTATGCTAAAATCTTCTAACTACCTATTCTGGAAAACACAAATTTTGTCATTCCCTCGTGGCCAAAACCATTTTGGATATGTTGATGGAAGTAACTCATGTCGTCCATCTCACCATCTCAGGCAAATAAAATAACGATAAAGAAGTTATTCCCAATCCAGTCCATTCTCAATGGATTTTGAGACCTTATGGTTCATAACCACTTCATTGACCACTAGGCCACACATCACTCAATATCTTACTAAAGCGTAACTCATATCTGATGAGCTAGTTGTTGTCGTTTGTCCTTTCATATTTTCCTATCAAAATAACTACATATTAAAGGGCCTGTGAAGTGACTTCAAAAATAACGCCATAACTTCATTAGCTCGGCCAAAACCTATCACGTTCAATGAACTGCAAGCCTTTTTTTAAATCATGAGTTTATTCATGGCCGGACCCTCCCATCGATGTCCATCACACCCGATCACGGGCTCATCATCTTCACATATTATGTCCAACAATGCTGTTAAATTCATTCAGTGTTCTTCCAGGACAAATCGTACCACAAATTATAATCATTATTGTGGTCGAAACAATGGTCATGGCAGAGGAGAAAATCATGGGGGCAAATCCTATTCCTATCGAGGCAACTCTACTACAAGGCAATAGTGGTTTGCTGATTCACGCCAAAGACATCAAATTAACGACCATTTTAATCATCTAGCCCCAAAGTATTTCTAGAGGTACAATCACACCATCAACCTACAACATACTTGTCCCATCATGCTCAAGCCCCTATGATCCGCAAGGATTTCCTGACATTTGGCTACTTATTACATTACTCTCGATTATACTAGCCTACAACAAGTGGAATACTAATGCTGCGTGAATTAAATTCATGTTTGTGATTGTCAAAGGCTCCACATCATCATACTGTTAATTTGAGTCTATCTCTTCGAAATCCCTTTTCCTCAAAAAAATATTCAAGTTCCTTCTATTACGAAACGTCTAATCACAGTTCAAATATTTGCACGAGATAATAACGTATTTCTTGAATTTCATGCCTTTTATTATCATCCAAAATATCAAGCATCGCTGACACTTCCATGTTTTAGGTCAGAGGAATGACAACCTCTACTCATTTCCTCTCAAGTGAACTTCTAGGCGTCATCCTCATAGTTTTCATCCACCTTTCTTTCAACAAAAACGTCCTCTACCGATTTGCACATTCTGCTAGGGCATCCTCACCAACGTGTCCTCCATCGATTTATTAGGAAGTGTGGTTTACCTTGTTCAAGTTTTAATGTCAATCATATTTGTAATGCGTGACAACTTGCCAAGTCACAAGTTACATTTTCCAATTTCAATAAAAAAAAGTACTTCCCTATTATATATACTATTTGTTGACGTTTAGGGACATGCCCCCACCTACAAAGTGGAGAAAGTGCTCAACTGCCAACTAACTTGTTATCCTAATCCTCGCCCTTTGTTGGATATGTTTATGTCATGTCTAATCACCTCTTCCAAATTCTTCCTCAATCTACCTCTCCATAGACCTATCACTACCAATCTCTCACACCTCGTCATTGGGGCATCTATACACCTTCTATTCACATGCCTGAACCATCTCAACCTTGTTTCCTTCATCTTGTCCACCTCTGACGCCGCTCCTAGTTTACCCATCATTCTTAATTTTTCCCTCCTAGTGTTTTTTTTAATAAGTAACATTTGTATTATACTCAGCACTTAGGATAGTGATAAACCCCTTTACAACAAGTCAAAGTATAGCAATATATCAAAGGACTCCCAATCCTAGCATGAGTCTAACAAATCTAAGATATTTTCTGCATCTATGCCGAAGTTCCTTGTACACCAAAACATAAAAGCAAAATGCAATCTGTTTTGATTTTCTGTACTTCTCTACTCATGTCTTCGAAACACCTAACATTTCTCTCCTTCCAGATGGTCCACCATATACAAGATAGTAGTTCTCCAGTAGCTCTTGTTTTTTGCTCCCTTCTCAACTTCTTCCCACCTAGATAGAGTGCCAACAATCTTGCTAGGCATTGTCCATTGTATGCCTCTGAGATTAATGAAAATCTTCCATAGTTGGTCAGTGATTCTACAATGCAAAAACAAATGTCCCATTGTCTTAGCTGCCTCACCAAATATATACAACAGTGCGTGACTAAGATAATGTTCCTCTTTCTTAGGATTTCATGTGTCAAGACAACTTCTTTTGCTAGCAGATGTGAGAAACATGCCACCTTCAAAGGTGCTTTGGTTCTCCAGATTTGTTTCCATGGCCATATGGGATTTTGTGCCACTGTCCAGTTCAGAAGTTTGTACGCTGCACTTACTTTGTATACCCCTTTGTTGTGCTCATTCCACCATAGTTTGTCCACCATAGTCCGTCCACCCCATTCTTCAGACCTTGAAAAGCTTCAAGAATTTTGTAGAACTCGATCAGTCTAGGAATTTCCCTATCATTCAAGTTTCTTCTAAAATTTATGTCCCAACCTTGGAATGCCCACATGTCAGCAATTGTTCAGTTCTAATGGATAGCTAAATCAAACAGATCAGGGAACTTCTCTGCAAGATTCCAATTACCTATCTTTCCAGAAGATGGTTTTATTACCATCACCTACACTAATGATAGTGCGGTTACGTGAAATAGTCCATCAGTTTCTGATAGATCGCCAATCAGTGACACCATAAGGATTGTTTGCTTCTTCAGTCATCCACCCATCCAATTCTCCATACTTTGTTGTCTCACCTTTTTCTATAGAGCGTGTGTCTCATGGGCATATCTCCATAACCACTTCATTTTCAAAGCTTTCCTTTGGTTCTCGGATTTTTCAAACCAAGCCCCCCCTGTTTCTTGCTTAAAATTAGTTCTTTCCACTTGACTAAGTGATAACTTTTCTTGGTATTATTTCCTTGCCAAAAGAAGATTTTCCTGATCTGATCTAGCCTTTGTACTACCCATGCTGTACTACCCCTGCTGGGATGGGGAAAAGGGTAAGCATGTAGGTTGGGAGAGCATCTAACACAACATTAATCAAAGTGAACCTACCCCATACAAGTATTGGGCTTTCCATCTTGATAATTTCCTCTCACATCTTTCCAGGATATTGTCCCAAATTCCTTTGGACCTTGATTCAGCCCCCAATGGCATCCCTAGATATATAGAGGGTAGGGTTCCGACTTTTCCTCCCAGGCCAAGAGGTCAATGTTTAGCATTATATAGGATAAATGTGACTTTTCACCCAGTAGCATTACTGTGAACATTCCTTTGCTATGTAACTTCCAAATTGGTTTATCCTTTCTTTGAGATATGGTTGGGGGGTTGTTTAGCACCTCTAGTAGCCGGGCCACATCCTCAATTTCCTAGTCATTCAAAACCCTCATGAACACTAAGTTCCACCCTTGTTGACTCCATACTTGAGCAACCGTAGCAGATCTTTATAAGCTCAAGGTCACCTTTCCAGTTTTCATTCCAGAACTCTGTTTTCAGACCATTGCCCACACTAATATACATATTGTTATTGAACTGGGGCCATAACCTTCTGATGTTGTTCCACACACAGCATCCAAACGACTCCATCACCTCCTCAGTAGTCCATTGGCTAAACAAGCCATATTTCCCTGCTATGAATCTTTTCCATAGGGCTCCATCTTCATTAGAAAATCTCCATAGCCATTTTTGTAGTACGCATTTATTATGGATGCTAAGATTTCTCATGCCAAGGCCACCTTGTTTTCTGCTCAAAGTGAGTGTCTCCTATTTCACCAAAAGTTGTAGCCTTTCTTTTCTTTGTTTCCTTGCCAAATGAAAGATCTTCTCATTCTGTTGATTTTCTTCACAATGCTCTTGGGTATTGGAAATAGACTCACCATATAGGTAGCTAACCCATCTAAAACTGACTGGATGACAATCAACCTACCCCCTAGTGATAGGTACTGACTTTTCCATCTTGAGTGTCTTTTCTCACATCTCCCATCACTCATTCCATACCTCCAACCCCTTGTTTTTGGCCCCAGAGGCAAACCGAGGTACTTCGTGGGCAAAGAGGATATCTGACATCCCAGATTCTCAGCTAGACTTTGTAGATTGTCTACATGATTAATTGAGAAGAGGAAACTTTTTGACCACTTAACATGAAGCCCTAAAATGCCCTCAAATATTGTAAGTATTGCTCTCAAGTGACTGATTTGTGCCACTTTTGCTTCACAAAGACCAGGACATCATCTGCATAGAAAAGATATGTGATTTCGAGATCATCACCTCTCCCTAGTTGAGCACTGAACCCTTTTATCCAACAATATACCTTTGTTATTCTGAACATGTGGTTCTGACCCTCCATAGTTAGTAGAAAGAAAAAAGGTGACATAGGGTCTCCCTGTCTAAGACCTCTATGCAATTGAAAAAATCCTTCAGGCTTACCATTTATAATGAGTGAAAATCCTACATTTGAGATGCAAAATTGTATCCAGCCAATCCATTTCTCTCCAAAACACATGTCTTTTAGAATTTTTAGCAAGAAATTCCAATTAACATGATCATAAGCCTTTTCAATATCTAGCTTGGATAGGATGCCTGATTTCTTCTGTTTTACCCTAGAGTCAACCATTTCATTTGCCAGTAGAGCAACACCCATGATTTGCCTACCTTTCAAGAATGCCATTTGATGTCCATCAACCAGCTTCCCTATAACTATTTTCAATCTTTCAGTGATTAGCTTAGAAATGATGTTGTACACTACTCGATTAAGCTGATCGGTCTGAAATCCTTTAGTTTTATCGCCTCAGGTTTCTTTGGGATCAAAGCTATGGAAGTAGCATTAAGGGATTTCTCAAAGAAGCTCCTCTGTGGAAATTGTGGATAGTAATGAGATCTTCCTTAAGAATATCCCGACACTCCTTGAAGAAAGACATGGTGAAATCATCAAGACCTGGAGCATTGTCACCATCACACTGCTTAATGATCTGTAGTTCTTCTTCTTCTTCTGTGTAAGGGCTTTGCAACCACTCATTTTCTTCTGTTGAGACGGTTGGGCATCCTCTAAATTCAAAGGAAGGTCTCCATGATTCATGTTTTGTGTAAAGCTTGGTGTTAGGAATCTGCTTTTGAACTGCAGTAAATTTAATTTTACTGCCTATGTTTTAAGTAAGACTTAGTCAATTAGTTGTTAGTCATGCTTCCCTATTATTTAGGAGTTGTTTAGTGACTGCTTAATCATGTGTTATTATTTTTTACTTTTCATTCTAGGCTTCTATTTTGTTCTCTTCCATCTTTATGTTTTAGGTGCAGACTTTGATTTCCCTATGTTATCTAGCTTAAATAGGTTTTTTAAAACCATCAATTGGTATCCGAGCTTTATTTCTTAAGGGACCTTTGTGTGTGGGCGCCTATCAGATTTCGTGAATACCATGAACGGAGAAGCAAGTTTTTCTTCAATGGCACCACCAACTTTTGGTGGAGAAAGTTATCGAATCTGGGCTGTTAGAATGCAGGCATATATGGAAGCTTTGGATCTGTGGGAGGCTGTAGAAGATGAATACATCATTGCTCCCTTGCCAAACAATCCGACAATGTCGCAAATCAAAAATCACCAGGAAAGGAAAATTAGGAAATCAAAGGCAAAGGCATGTTTATTTCCTGCAGTTTCATCCATTGTCTTCACTCGTATCATGTCTCTGAAGTCGGTAAAAGAGGTATGGGATTAAGGCTGAGTATGAAGGAGATGAGAGAATTCGAGGGATGCAAGTGTTGAATTTAGTACGTGAGTTTGAGCTGCAAAAGATGAAGGACAGTGAAACCATAAAGGAATACACTGACCGATTTCTTGACATTGCCAATCATGTCAGATCGTTGGGTTCCACTTTTAACGATTCAAGGATCATTGAGAGAATCCTTGTAACGGTACCTGAAAGATTTGAGGCGACCATTACAACCTTAGAAAATACTAAGGACTTGTCCAGTATTACACTAACAGAGCTCTTAAGTGCCTTTCAAGCACAAGAGCAACGACATGTTATGAGACAAGGAGTTGTTGAAGGAGCTTTACCTGCCAAGCATCAAGATGATGGACGATATAAGAAAAAGAAGAGTAAGAAATACCAACCAACATATGGAGAAGGTGCAGCACGCAACAACAAAAACAAAACAGGTAGCTTCAAAGGAAACTACCCTCCTTGTAAGCATTGCGACAAGATCGGACACGCACCTTTCAAGTGTTGGAGAAGGCTTGAAGCTAAGTGCAGTAAGTGCAATCAGTTTGGGCATGAAGCAATCATTTGTAAAAACAAAGCTCAGCAGAAGGATGTAGATGCTCGAGTTGTAATGAACAAGAGGAGGATCAACTATTTGTTGCATCATGTTTTGCAAGCAATGCTCGAGTTGGAACAGAAGGTTTGTTTGCTCCATTCTTTCGACTTTTGTTTCAGCATCTGTAGCTTGTTGCTAAGTCTGTAGTCAGGGCACCCTTCTACCACAAAGCCACTCCACCACCCCTGCACCATCTCCTTGAAACCATCCACTTTAAGCCACCAGTTTTCAAATTTAAAATAGGATTGCCTATGTTCCCAGTTCCCACATTCTAATTGTATTGGGCTGTGATCAGAGACTCTTCACCACTCTTCTTTTCCCCCATCATTTATTCCCCTAACATTCCAAGATACTAGGTTGAACTGCATCGTACAGGTTGTGCACCTCCTTTCCCACGCTCCTGGCCTCACTAGCTTTGAACTTAACATCAAAATTAATTAAACTTAACATTTAAAGTAATTAAATTCTTCAATTCATTCATTATATGAAACATGTGAGTTTTTGGCAGGCCAACACTCTACCCTAATAACATAGTCAGTTTTACAACTACTCTGTAAAACTTATCTTTATGTCTTGGAGGGACCTCTTATCACATAGGACACTGGATGTGAGTTCTCATTTCATCCATCCCACTCTAACACGATATGCAAAAACACATCATCTATCTCCCCATTTCCTTGAATTATTAACTCAAGACACTTGAGGCATCCTCTCTTAGGGATGACTTGCGAATTAATCCTCACTTTTGTACCCATTTCATGTGTTGCGTCACTGAACTTGCTCTTTCTCAACTTCAAGCCTTTGAACTATAGGGTCTATATCCAAACCCCCATCTATCGTTATCTCCACCATTGTGTTTCATTAGTCAATACTATGTTCTGCAAATGCCATACACCATTGCACCTCCTCGTGAATATGCCTTTTCAATTCAACCATCAACAAGGCAAATATAAACATGTTCAGAGTCTCCTCCTATTGTTCACTCAGGTTTTGACACCATCGTACAAGTCCATTATCACTCTAATGCATGCCACAAATGGATCTTTTTACTCCAAGTATCTCTATAAAACCTCTCTTGAGACTCTAGAAATATTATTAGGATACATTACATTACAATCATTTTTCACATAGGACAATATTTATAATCCTATTCCTATTCTGATTCCTAACAACTATTATAGTTTGAATCTTCCCTCCCAGTGTATGTTAGTTGTTTTGCATGTTTGCCCCTCATTAACCAGGAAAATGCAACTCTTCCTTTGGTTAATGTGTAGCCCAAAGATAGCTTCAAACAAGATTCAAAATAACTATTAAATACTTAGACTAGGCTTTATATTTGCAACACAAAATATTAAGTGTATCGTCTGTACACTGAAGGTGAGTTACCTCCAACCTGGTAATTAGATTGTTTCATATATTCAACCTCCCTAATTCATTCATTGCCATTAGCAATTTTGATCATAATGTTCAAATACTCCCTAGGGGCCTAGCTAGTATGAATAGAAAAGAAAGGGGAGAATGGGTTGCCCTATATCAATCCCCTTTGAGAGGGGAAAATACATGCAGGATAACCATTGATTAAGATGGAGAACTTGACTGTGCTAACACAGAATCTGATCCAACTCACCCATTTCCTTCCCAAAATCCAATTTAGGAAGAGTATGGGATAGAAAGTCCAGTTCACACGATGTCAAGTTTGCACATTATTCGAGGAATCTGCTCCTTGATATTGGAATCTGTACTTTCATTAGCAATTAGGAAAGCATATGTGTTTTGCCTACCTTTTAAAAGGGTCATCTGGTATGAATCTACGAGTTTGTGTATCACTCTTTTTAGCTTTTTAATGAGTAACTTAGATATAAATTTAAAGATATCTCCCGAACTCCCTTTAATCCTTGGCTTTATTCTTTTTAGGGATAAGAGCCACATATGTAGCATTGAAGCTCTTTCGAGAAAACTCCAGAGAATGGAACTTCTTAATAGTTGCAATTATATCGCTTTGACCACTACTCAACACTTTTATATGAAGTTAAACCATTAAAACATGAAATTTAACGGTGGAAAATAGAGATGTAAGACTAAGGCTCCTAAAATAGAAATTAGGGAATCGAGGGAGTTAATGGACTCCAATTCAAAATCCAATTACCTAATTGGACTCTACGACTTATGGCTGACACGGGATGTATTTAATTTGGGGGTTTTGATTTTTCCCCACATTCAAATTATGGAATTAAGTCCAATGGATTGTCTAATTTTGTTAATTATTCATCTAAATAGATCAGAGTCATTTGGAGGAGATTGTGCCATGGAAAAACGGTCATAAAACAATAACTTGGCTTGGATGGAGGTAAGTTAAGACCTAAACAGAGGAGGTTTCCCCTTAGAAAGTATAAGATTGCGTAATTGCTGATATTTTAGATGGATTTGGGGGTTCCATATATGCGAGGTGAGAAATGTGTGTGTGTATATATATATATATATATATATATATATATATATATATGTATATATATACATATGAGAACCAAGTTATACTATCAGGCTGCTAAAGCATGGTTACATTTACACATGTGTGGTATGTTATATGCTTTAATGATTGATGTGCATACTTAAGATATTCATGCACATTGCTTATGCCAATTTTTGTTTTGAGAGATGTAACCGGGTTGCGCCTCCATTTGTTCCATATTGATATATAGGCATACTCTGAAAGATATTATCAACTATCCTAACCGTCTGATATATGGTCACTATATTATGATTTTCAGTTTATGTTAATAAATAGTGTCGTGTGGTTTACTTGTCATATTTTTTGCTAAGGGCGGTTTACATGTCATTTTTTTTATAATGGTGGTTTACTTATCATATTATATTGAAATACTGAATATTTTGGTAAGTTCCACCACAACCCTTTCAATGGCAGGCCGATGAAACTTACTGAGCACTCTACATACTCATCCTTCTTTCGCCTCTTACATCCATGCAGTGATAGTTCTGAGTGCCATAGAACTAAGTGTCTAGCAGATCAGCATTTGTGATCCAGCAGTGAGTCAACCAATCCAGTCCTGTGGTGACTAGATGTTTTAATTTATTTACTTCTACTCAGTATTTTTGGGTTGCATCCCACTAGATTCTTGAGATTCTCCTTTGACTCTGTTGTTGGGTTTAGACTTATGGTTTCAGCTATATATTTTGGATTTGATTATCTTTTGGGCTATGATATTTAGAATTCCTTATCATTAAATTGTAGTTTTTATGATTAGAATGTTTATGGAAATGCTTAAAGGAATGGTTCACTCGGTTAGGGGTTGCCAGGTGCTGGTCACAGATCCTTGTGAAATTTCGGGTCGTGAAAATATATAGAAGCAAAAGTTAAGAAGTCTAAAGCACCACATAGAGATCCTTACTTCAACATGGTACCAAGAACAATGACTCCAAACAAATTGAGCCCACCCAATCCAATGACCAATGCCCTTTCCGATGAGCTTGTTTCACTGCATTGTAAACACTCATGGTTGAGAACTCAAATCCACAAGTAAGATATCCAAATTTACCAGCAGTTCAGACAAATGATATGATACCTAAATTGCCACTTCTTCTCTTGAAGAAATCTTTCAACCTGTCCAACCCAGTCAGTCCATCTTTTTCCTACATACTCCTTCCTTCCACTCCTTTGTGGAGTAGCTGTACGCTGAAGTGATGGAAACCGGTACAAGATATTTCCCTGGAACAAACAATTTATATAGAACAAGAATGTGAAAATCTTTCTGTAAAGAGATCTTTGAGCGTTTAACGAGAGAAAGAGACATCAAAAACCCCTCAACAACCATGTATTTATGCATACAGTCTCTTATAAACTACTCCCTCCGTTTCAAAAAGGATGGCCTAGTTTGACTTGGAATGGAGTTTAAGAAAAGAAAGAAGACTGTTCTAAATTAAAGTTATGTCAAATATACCAAAATGCCCTTTAATCTTGTGGTCTTAAACATGTTATGTGGAAAGTTAAAGTTAAAATGTTGCCAAAAAAGGAAAGGGGTCATTCTTTTTAAAACAGACTAAAAAAGAAATAGGGTCGTTCTTTTTGAAATGGAGGGAGTATTATGTTTGCCTTAGTAGCCTTTATATCACTTTTACCACAGCACCCCCTGCTGCTAACTCCCGTAGGACACTATAAAGAAATTTACATTTTGGCACCACACTTGTACACAAAAGTCAATAACACCAATAATATTCACAACAGCTCAAATCAACCACTGATTCTAGATTTTCTGAGCCCTTAAAGTTGAAATTTATTCAACAGGAGAAAAACTCATTTAAGCAGTGCTCTTTGCTCTTTGTACTAGAATGCAGAAACAACCTTTCAACAGATATTGAGAAAGAAAAAGGAAGCCCAAATGAGACAGAAGTTTACATCGTCTTGTATATTGTAACACTGAAATTCTTTCATACCCTTTTTTTCTTTAGGTTCAACTCCTTATTTCATTTACATTGTTGATGTCCAAATCCTGATGAAATATAATAAAAACATAGAAATGACTACTTCATCCCTAATTTGAGCTTTGTTATCCAAATTTGTAGATTTAAAAAAAGACTTGGCTCTGTTCAAAGCTTGGACGATATATTTGATCTTTTCAGATATCCTATTAGGGTCAAAATATGATAATGCTCTCTCAAACAACTCAACTTATGAGTTTGCTACAATCACAGCTCAGGTGTGAATTTGAGATTAGTATGTTAAAACTTTAACAGATTCTTTAGATTATTTTGAACTATTAATACAATTACAATATCCATATAATAACTAATTAACACAAGTACGATACATGTTGAAGATTTCAGGTATCAGGGTGAGGAGTCTAAATGAAATGGCTGGCAAAGGCAAGACTAGTAATGGGGTTAATTGAAGTCAGGAGAATTGATGGACAAAAAGTTTAATAACTTCGGATGTCTGTCGCCCAGAACAAGGTTTCAGAAAATGACACTGGAGACTTCAATAGCAACATATCCAGTCTGACTCCATAAGTGGGGTCTGGGGAGGGGTGGGTGTACTAGACCTTACGCCAACCTTGTGTGAGGTACAGAGGCTGTTTCAGAAGCTAAAATTGATTCTCAAAATTTTATTGAAGTCAAGGTTGCACTATGGAAGACACCAAATCCTTTTCCAAAGCCACGTGCACAGAAAACGGCATCAACCATAGTAATCGGAAGGAAGAATCAAACAAAATTATATCATTAATAAAGCTTTCACATACTTCCTCATCTACTTCTGGCTGACCATCAAACCGCAAAAGCACCGGAAGGATGTATGACTCATCATCCTGTCAGAGAACCCCACAGGTAATTCAAAAGTCATTTCTCAGAACAGGAGTAAGATTGCAAAGTGTAAATAAGCACAAAACTAAAGCAAGATGAACAATCAACAAGATATCAAGGATAACTGAAACGCAAAACATGGAATCTCAGGATTACCAAACAACCAAGTACTCAAAATGTTCAACAGATTTAAAAATAGTTTTCCTGAAAAGGCCATTGGAACAAAAATTATAGCACTTTTACTGCTGTGGAAGGGAAACAACAAAGCAAGAAGATAATGGACAAGACATCCAACAAATGGGTCGTGTAAGACCCATCAACTACCGTTTTGTTAGGAGTCTCCACATTAAGAAAGGGAGCAAGTTCTTCAGCAGCAACAACGCCACCATTTGATGATATATACTGCCCTACCTGCAAAAGTTTTTAAACGATGGTAATTATTATACGTCGTAGAAATATCTGATTATAACATAAGAAATTGTAAAAGCTAGTGACAGCACATACATTGAACTTTCTTTATGGCGTAGATATCACTAAAAAGTGTCAACAGATGCAAATGTAACAAAGGAGAGATTCAATGACACTAAGAAGCTGACAAACTCCAAACAAAGATCAGTGTTATTTACAGTAGAAAGGTTAAGCCAACTAAAACGATTAACAAAACATCTAACCTTCAGGGAGTAACTTGAATTTGAGAAGGCATCAAAACATCTATGATACGATTTCTCTGTCCGTAGATACAACAACAATATACCCCGTAAAGTAAGGTATGGGGAGGGTAGAGTGTACCAGACCCTCGGCTCAAGGAAAAATAATCCAAAGAAGACCAATAAAGTAATGGAGGAAAAGCATAATAAAGAATTTGGAACAGTTACTACAGCAAAACATTAGGATAGACAAAGTACAAGAAACAACAAATAGTAACGGATATCGAAGAAAAAGAAACTACAAGAGCAATGCTACGACTACTAGTATGGACAGATAACGCGACAATGCACTACTACCTACTAACCATCTACCCTAATTTGTGTCCTCCACAACCTCCTATCAAGGTTATGTCCTCGGTAAGATGAAATTGAGTCATGTCATGTCTAATCGAGTCTTCCCTCAATACTTCTTCAGCCTACCTCTACCTATCCTGAAACCATTCATAGTCAACTTCTCACACCTTGGACTAGGGCATCCGAGCATTTCCTCTGCACATGGTCAAACGATCTCAATCTCGCTTCCCGCACCTTATCCTCCAATGAAGCTACTCTCACCTTGTTCTGGATATCCTCATTTTCTAATCTTATCCCTTCTAGTATGCCCGTGTTGATCACAACATCCTCATGTACGCAACTTTCATCCCCTGTCCTGAATAAAGAAGAAGTTAACATTCAGTGCCCATTTGGATTGACTTATTTTTAGGTGTTTTTGACTTTCAAGTAGTTTTTTAGTTTTAGAGATGTTTGGAAAGGTTATAAAGTGCTTTTAACCACCTACTTTTAGGCAAAAGAAGTTATAAAATAAGTCAAAAGTAGAGTACCATCTACTTATGACTTTTGACTTATAGCTTACTTTTTTACAAGCCCATTCAAACATGCCCCAAGTCTCTCCAAGCATTCTCTTTTGTTGGTATATCAATAAAGGTTATTCTTTACCTACCAACAAAGTAAACATAAAGCAATGAAAATCCCAACTAGCCACCATGCAAAATTGTACCTCACTCTCTTCGATTCATTGCTCAAATAACCAAGTTGCTAGATGCGATGTGAGAGCATTGGCATATACACCTCCCCTCTATCAGAAAAAAAAATCAAACATCCCTTCCATCGAATCATTCTCACTAAACTTAGATACAAGAGGATGACTACAACCTCTTAGTCATCTATATGATATATACTAAATGATTGAAGCAAGGGTCACTTAATCCTGGATACCCACCCCTTTACCAGACAAAGTAACCATAGAGATGTCCTGGCGTATCAATAAGGTATCTAGATAAGGGAAAGTTTGTAACTACAAAGAAAAGATTGTAGTGAAAACAACCAGAACACTTATTGTGGATGAAAGCTGCTATAATGCCGAAAAACTAATAGAGAATATATCAAAATATCTCGTGCCATTTTATGTGGGTAGAGATTAACCCCTGACCAAAAAGCAAATCAAAGAGTTACCAGAAGCAGGAAAGAGAAGAGGAAAAGACAAGAAGTAGACAAATTATCAGAATGCCAGGAATAAGTAATTTAAATAATAGACTACTTGACTTGGAGTTATAGCTTAGTGGTTGCAATTCTATCCAGAATAAGTAAAATTTAATCCCACCGAATGCCATCCTCTTCTACTTCCCTTTCTCATTATTCACATGCCCCAGCCCATCCCCACCACAGAAAAATGAAAAAAAAAAAAGCAACGGACCGCTAAATTCAGTGCTCAATTATTACCAACTTCCACCTCTCCTCTTCAATCTCTTGATTTGGATCACCATCACCAAATACAAAGGAGAAAACCTGCAAATTTAACAACCATTAGTTATGAAAAACTTAGATGAAAATATAAAAGCATCTGCTCTAATGCCTTTTACCACATACAGATTCAATGAAGTTCATCCCACCACTTTCTTTGCGAACTTGTCGTCTCCTATAATAGTATGGATCCCAATACCTGACAGAAACTAACTAGATTAGAAAGGTGCCCGTGGATTTAGGGTTTTAGCTTGTAACTTTTTGGAGGTAGCCAGCATACCCTTAATGCTGAAGAACACCACTTTAACTTTATAAAAGAAAAATAGAAAGCTGCCGGTGGATTTCATGAAGCTTTTAGCCATGGTGCATAATATTTCAAAATGGAAAAAGAACCTTAAGGTTCACCCATATGTGGGTCATGATAAAGTTACCCACTGAACATGTATCACGATTGCTAGGTTAGAACATTAAAATGTGAAAATAAGTATATTTCTTTCCTAAAACAGAAGCAGTAATAGTTTTTGCATGGAATACCTAAGAGCAAAAGATAGCACTTTTATGGTATTAGGCTAGCTGTCATGGTCACTGATCAATCAGGAAAAAGGAAAAGACGAAATCAACCGTCTTGGTGCTATTATCTTACTGTTATCAAATAAATAATGTTCCTTTTATTTAGATTAACTCAATTAAGTATCTTCTTCCCCTTTTGAGATTCTAATTGTCTTATATTTTCACCACAGTTATCTTCACAGGTCTTGCACAAACTCAAAGGGGAACTCTTATTTTGCAGTACATAACAGACATTGTAGATATCTAGAATAGCTGCTTCAAAGAGCCTTGGACTAATCATGTCTACCCATAATGAGATCTTCATTCCATTACCTTGTTTATATATTGCTTTGTTTCTGATTAATGACCAATGTTTCCTTATGGATCTCCACACACAGATCCCACCCCATAAAAAGTGTTCACGGGATTTGTTGTCGAATTACCTCTCATCCAATTCTTGGTTTTAGTCACCTCTTTCAACAGAGAGTTCTCATCTAGAGCAACCTCCACAACCACCGCAACACCAGGCTATTATTCCGGATCTTCTGGTCTCTAATTAATTGCCCAATCTCATTTCTTTTTACTAACTGTCAGAGTGCTTCACCCCAGACCTCACTTGTGGGATTTCACTGGATACGTTGTTGTTGTTGTCAGAGTGCTTCAGTTAACCATATGTATCTTGTTTTTCTAACTGTTTCCTTTCCAAAGGAAATTCCTTCTTAGTGCATTAATTATTTTCTCACGTTTGCAGGCATTGGAAATATAAGCATCATATAAGTAGGCAAAGCATCAAGCACACTGAGTATTGACTCTTCCAGCTAGTCATTTTCTTCTTACATTTTCCTATTAATCATTACATATAAGACTAAAGGTATATGATATACCTTTAGACTGGCTCCTAGTGGTATTCCCAAGTATACTTTTGATAATTCTCCTGTCCTTCCACTTAGGTTTTCAGTCAGTCTATGTATATCAGTTACCTCATTAATTGGGTATATATTGCTTTTGAGACAGTTTACATTCAAACCAGAGATAGCATCAATTGGAATAAAGATCACCCTAAGCATTGTTGATTGATATCATCTACATATTGCGGATGAGAGATCTCCATATTGTTGCTTCTCCTAGTGTTCACCTTGAAACTCCTGATCCACTCATTCGCTTCTGCTGTCTTCAGCATATCATTCAGTTCTTCCATTGCTAAAATGAAGAGGAATGGAGACAGAGGATCTCCCTGCTTCAATCCTTTGAGAACTTCATTGACTGATCTAGAATTTATTTTGATTTATCCATCTTCTTTCAAAAGTCATCTGAAATAGAATGCATATCAGTTACCCCACATTGAATAAAGAAGGCCATTGAAAATCCATCAAGGTCGAGGCCTTATCTCCTGTGCATACTTTGATATTGTCCCATATTTCCTGAGGTTCAAAGGGGTGTAGTAGTATCAAATTACCATCTTGTGATACCATGGGGCATACCCTTAGAATACATTGTGGTCTCCATTCCTCTATTCTGTATCATAGTATGGTACTATTTCTCTCTTGATATCTTCAGGATTCACCAAAATATCCCCTTCTAAAGAAGATTGGTTAATATAGTTGTGGTTATCAGAAAAAAAAGCTGGTCAAGAGAGTTGTATCTTCTGTGAGCATTTGATGTTCTATGGAGAAACTGTGTTTTCTATCCCCCTTGTTTCAGCCATAGATGAATCTTTTACCGCTATGTCACCTCCTCATGCTTTGCCTTCTCCTCAAGCTTCATAGATAAAGCAGTCTTTGTGGCTAATTCTACCTCAGATAAATTCCTAAAAACCGAAATTCCATCCAGTTCTGCAAGTTGATTAAAAATATTTTGTTACTTCAGACCCAAGTTTCCTTGGATTGTCCTGCTCCATTCTTTTTGTTTATCCTACAAAGCTTTCAATTTGTGGCTAAAATGTGGTCTGGTCTTCCACCACAAACAAGGGAACCCCCTACCCGTTCTTATCTCTTTCAGTGAACCCCTCTGTGTCTACCACCAGTTCTCAAATTCGAAATAGGATTTAAGCTCTCACTTGTTTGCACTTAATGGGGTCTGAATCTGAATGGTTTAGACATTCGACCATTAAGTGTATTTGTTTTGGTTACGATTTAAGCATTTAATAGGTCTGGATAGGACTTAACCATTAAGATCTAGAACAAAGTCTTAATATTATTAAGAGGTATTCTTGTGTGGATAATATTCATCATGACTCTATTCACAATCATCAGCCACCACCACTAACCACCTTTGCCATCACAACCACCACCATTAACCACCTCTTCTATCACAACTACCCCCATCATTATCAGCCACCATAATTGTCGTCTACCACCAACCATCTCTGCCATCACAACCACCACCATTGCTAAACACTACTATCAACTTGTATTATATCAGTTGTTGCCACCTGCACCTCTACCACTACTGTCAAATCAGGACCACCACTGGTTCTCACTACCAACAAACTCCACCATCACAACTGGCACCGCCGCCTCCACCTCCACCACTACTATCCGTCACTACAAGTCTACAACTACTATGGTTAATTTCTACTCCCAACCACCTCCATCATCATAATTAGCACAATCACCAACTACACCCATATCAGCAACTAACACACATTCTTCCGCCGCCACCACCAACTACTAACATCAACCGACTTCATCATTACAACCACCAACATCACTACCAATCGCCACAATTCTGACCGTCACCACAACATCAACCACCTCCACCGTCACAACTATCACCACCATCATTACCAGTTTCAGGGAAGCGTGAAGCGGAAAAAAGTGATAAGTCCCCGCTTCATGCTTTAATTGATGAAGCGCTCACATACTCATTCTAGTCTCTAGTCTGAGCGTAAAAGGCTCGCATCGCTTTGCAAACACTGATCTACTAGTCATTTACAACAATTACCATCACAACCACCACTACAAACTATCTCTACCATCATTATTAAGCATAAAAGTTTCATTTTTTTGTTGTATCAAATAATAATTTTATGATATTAATTATTATTGAATTGTATATTTATTATGTACATATAAATAAAGTATGTACATTCAGATTTTGAAAAACAACCCGGCTTAATCATTTAGTCATTTAGTGTTCAGATCAAGAGACAACATCTTTAATCATTCATATGTGCATTCAGATTCAAACGTCTAAATCTTAATTAAAACAAATAAGAACGTGTCAAGTCTTGCGTCTATGACATGAAGTAACTTTGTAGCATCAAAGGAGAGTGATTTGAAGTAACTGGATCCCAATTACCACATTGAAGCATCAAAGGAGAGTGATCTGAAGTAACTTTGTGCACTACAAATTGCCTGATATTTCGGAAGCCTTCATCCAACTCCTCTAAAATTAAGAACCTGTCCAGTCTTGCGCCTATGACATGTCTATCCCCTTTATTCCGACTGAATTTCCCTACTATTAATTCTAGATCCACCAGCTCCATGTAATTTATAAAATCTGAGAAGTCGGACATTGCTCTATTGTATCTAAATCAATTCTTTCTCTCAAGAAACCTCTAGCAATGTTAAAATCCCCACAACCACCGCAGGCCCTTCAAGCAAACTCCTTGTTGATCCAATTCTCCATCATACCTTTTCTCTTTCCTTCCTAGCATTTGGAGCGTAAAACCAATGATGTCAATTGAAATCCTGGGTCCTCTCATTAGACTTGTAGGTAATGTAGTAGGAGCCAAACTACTGATTTGGCTTGGAAAACTGAAAGTCTTGAACCTATTCGTGTTTGGACTGGAAAACTAAAAGGCAGATATTTTTTTGAGAAGGTAACGATCTAAAAGGCAGCTATTTACTCTTACATAAACAGCACAACTTAATGCTTTGGAGTTTGACTACACCCGAAGAGAGAGGCGTCAATGTGAGAAGAGTTCCACACACAAAGTCTAGAAGAAAAAGTTGTTGCTACTACAAAAGAATCTGTTCCTAACAAAATTTATCCATACAGTTTTTAGTGTAACGATTAATTTCTTTGTGTTGGTTCCAATACAATATATTGATTACTTTTATAGTTGATTGTAGTAGGTGTTGCTTAGTGTTTGTAAGGGACTTTATGCATAGGGTAGAGTCATTGAAGAAAAGAGTAGAGAGGTAAAGGTTGAGATTGTTGGGAACAATTTCTTAGGTGCTACAAGGACAATTGTAAACCTTAAATTTGGGTCGATTTTAGTGGAAGAGATTGAGTGAATCCTACATAGGTGGGTGTAGTTTTTGTCTCCCTTGGGCAAGGAGTTCTCCAAGCCAAAAGCTTGTGTTGATTTACTATTCTTCAATTTACCTTCTTGCATAGTTGCTCAAAGAACCTGGCTCTTTGAGTACTTAGGTCGCAGCCAAATTAACAAAAGTGCATCATAAATATAAATATCGACTCAGATGGAAAAATAAGTTAATATCAAATGAAGGAAAAGAAAACACTCAAGTATCTCTAAATTTAATGATCTCAAGTTGTTACAATAAATATACATAATAAGAAAACCATGGAATCAGTCAAAATTTAAGAAAACAAATGCACAAAAGAGGTCATAAGTGAAGCCCTTAATAAATTTCAAGAAGCAAGCAAAATTGCACTAGAGCGATATTGCTTTTTCCTCAACAATGGATCAAATTATAATTACCAAAATAAATCGGTTGGGCTGAAGTAAAATGAGAAACCGCTGTCATAAGATCTGCCTCGTCTTCCCCGATTGTCTTCTTCACTGTAAAGAAAGCAAATGTCAAAAACAAATGGCACAAAACTAACAGTTTGGAAAGCCACCTTGTAGGATTTGGTGTAATTACTATCCTAGTAATGACATAGCTTAGTAATTACACAACATAGTAACTGAGAATATCTATTTGTTTGTCATATAATAATTACTGTGAAATTGCCAACGTAGTCTTTGGTTGCCCAAGATTAATTACATAATTAGATCTTTTAAACTTTTAAATAAAGTTAATTATCAAAAACTAGACGTTATTGTTTGATAAACATGTGTCTATGCAGGAAATATTGTTCAATCATATATATTAGTAGGTATTCAAAATATATATTTATTTTTTAAAATGTAGCATTAAATAAGTGTAGATTTGTAACTAAATATTGTAAAATATAATTGATAGTATTTGGTTTTCAAGAAAAAAATAATATAGTTGAATTAATTAATAAAAAATGTAACCAAACACAGTTTGCAAAACATTGTGGGGATGAATGTTTGACAAAAAATCAATATTACAGTCATAATTTTCTAACATTTTCAAATGTTTGATAAAAAAATAATATATAATTTCTTACATCTCTCAGTATGAGTCAATTGTGAGGATGCATGTTTGACAAAAAATAAATTTGTAGCCATAATTTTATAATGTTTTCAAATATTTGACAAAAATTAAGATATGAATTCTTACATCACTCAGTATGAGTCAAGTTTGTCTCTAACCTCATTCAGTAAGGAAATCGAACTTTAGTGGCAAGTCCAACTTTAATGAGATCACTAATTATAAGCCAAGTATGTAGATGACTCATTCTTTCTACAATTAGGAGGTGTAATTTTAAACAATCAGAATACTAACACAAATAAGCCAAATGAAGGGGAGACAAACTTGCATAGACAGATACCTTCTACTAGAGAGGATAGCAATTATGGTTGTATAGACAATGACAATCGAAGCAATTAGTGTTGTACCAAAGGAAACCCTCACTAAGTATTCACCTGCAAGCTGCAAAATATTAAGGTTCCCTCGGAAGATTAGTATTTATAGGTAGACCTATTCCAAAAAACACATACTGACATCACCAATAAAATAGGATTAATACCTTTGCTTTCTCCAGCAAAGGCTCAATCTTCATCCTAAATGATTTAGCTGTGAGATTTGAACGATAATCCTTAGGAAATACATACAGGACATCACCTTCATCTGACACCTGCCAAAACCATATTAGCCGCACTCTGATTAAACAACCGAAATGTAGCATAAATGCTTCACGCTACAACCCTACAAGTCATACATTAAAAAGGTGATCAACTTCCAAAAGAAAGACTACAAGTTCAATGATACTATTCCACAAAAAATTAGAGCGTTCCAACGAAAAAATCCTAATAAAAAGCCTTGAACAAAATTGTCAACAGATACATCATATGAAATTGCAAACTTTTCAGCTACCACTGATCACTCTTAAGAACATACTCATCATCCTTTGGGTTAACCTTCTCTATTTAAACTAACTGGATGATTTAATCAAAATAAGAGAAACTTCGTCTTTTCTGGCAAGCTTCGCAGGCAATATGAGCCAATGGCAAGAAAGGTCATCACTATTCTGAAAACCCCAGTTATTCCTTAAATAAGTATATCCAACCATTAGGTCCTCCAAATTTTTCTTGCTTAGCACTAACCTCCAGATTTCGAGCACTTTCCACCAACCATTGCATTGTTTCTGAAATCTGAGTTCTCCTGCAATATTCTCTTTCCCTTTCAAATTTACTTTTGCCAAAAAAGGGTATACTCAAATATTATTTTTTTTTTGAAACTGGTAAGGTTGATTTTTTTCAGCTTTAAGGGTATGTTGGCTACCTCCAAAAAGAAATAATTACAGATTTCCTATCAAATCTATAATCTGGTCTATATCATCTATACAAAGCTGTTTACACCCAAAAAAAGTAGAGATACTATACAATTCTATTTAACTTTGTGGATGGAATTGGATCTATCTTCAAAACATCTTGCATTTCTTTTTTTTCCAGATTGACCACCATACACATGATGGTATTAGCTTCCACCATCACTTTTGACTCTTACTGCCTCCCCTCCTAATCCAACAGCTCAACAGATCTGATGTATGTTCTGGCATTGTTTGGTTCATGCTTGTGATGTTGAGAAACAAGTTCCATATTTGAGCAGTAAACAATGCAGGTTTCCCCTGTCAAGTTGTACAAAAAACACCTAGGAACTAGTTGTCTGCCTTTCTTTTGTAGAACTTCTTCTGTTAAACATGCTCTCTTTATTACTAACCAGGTGAAACACTTTACTTTTGTAGGAATGTCACTTTTCCAGGAGTAGTTCAAACTATATTTTGGGGCCCCTATCATCCCCATTAGTCCTCTTTTCTAGGCATTTTTGACTGAGAAGACTCCATCCTTGCTATGTTTCTACAAGATCTTGTCTGTTGTTGTTGTAGTTATAAACATTCCAGGTAGTTTTTCCAGTAGCGCTGCCACCCTCTCCACCTCCCAGTCATTGTGTAGTCTTCTTAAAGATATTTCCCATCCTTGTTCTGTCCAACAATCACTAACTCTAGCATCAGGGTTCTCACAGATTAGAAACAAATCTGGAAAAATTTCTCTGAGAGAAGTTTGGTCTATCCAACCAACTTTCCAAAATTTAGTTTTATTTCCATTACCCACCTTGATATACATATTTCCTTCCATTTGTGGCCATAGGTTCCTGATTGTCCTCCATACCCCGACCACATTTGGTTCAGAGGTGATTTTTGTACACCAAGGATTTAGTTCTCCATATTTTTCTACTATAACCTCCTTCCAGAGAGCTGTATCTTCCTCAGTGTATCTCCATAGCCATTCCATCAAAAAGCTTTCATTTTGCAGCCTCAAATTTCTGATCCCTAAACCCACACTTTCTTTGCTGAGAAGAACATTCTTCCAGTTGACTGAGTTATAACCCTTTCCCTCCTATTGCTTTTCTACTGGAAGTTCCTTCTAAGTTTGTCTAGTTTTTTCACCACCCTTGCTGGGATTGGAAACAAGGACATCACATAGGTTGGTAAAGAGTACAGAACAGAGTTTATGAGGATCAAATATTTGGGTTGGATTATAGTGATATGGTTGTCGTTCTCCATTGACCTTTTAATTAGTTGGACATTAAGAATGTTTTTCTCCATAGTGATCTCAAGGAAGAACTATATCTCGGGGGAGGCAAGTAGCCTTGTATGTCAATTGTGCAGGTCACTCTATGGTGTTGAACAACCTTCTAAAGCTTGGTTTAGGAAGTTCAATAATTCAGAAATCCGGCAAGACTTGTAGTGGAGCTGATCACTCTATGTTTTGTCGACATTCTGCATCAAATTCAGTATTTATGAGATTGACCGTAAATTTTGTGAAGTCAAAAGATCAACTTACCAAGCCCCTCATAGCTCCTCGTATTAGTTACATTTGTAACAAGCTAGATACATATGACTTGTATGCACTAGCTTAAGCGAGAGTGTTAGAATAGGAATAGGAAAAAAAACAATATATACAATCCTACTTAGAATAGGAATAGAGGTAGTATGTAGAATCCTACAGAGAAAAGGATTGTATTATAGTGTCCTAGTAGGAAAAGAAGTCTAATGTACTGTGTATAATAAAGTCTCAATGTAATAATGTAGATACGCAATGCAATAATATTCTTATCCTATATTCCTCACACTTATTTTAATAATTAAATTGGTTTTAAGTGTATTTATTCTCTTTGTATGTTTTATTTTCTGACATCAACGATCAGTTTAGAAGTTTATTGCTCCGGGTTTATATATATTTATTTTCCACACAAGTAGGGCTGGGCATATTCTGGTTGAAACTGAAAAAACCGACCCAACTAAATTTCTTTTAATATCAGTTTCAGTTAAATCGGTCGGTTTTGGTTTTAACTTATAAAATTTCAGTTTTTCGGTTCGGTTTTTAACAAAATAAATTCGGTTAACAGAAAAAAACAAATTTTAATACTGCACACTACTGATTAAACTGAACTTACCCAATTCTTAAATCAATGAATCCCAAAATTGAAACTCTCACAACTCATGTCTCGATGAGATGACGTTGACTCACATCAACTCGTCTTACAGACGAGCCTCCGTTCGTGCTCTGCTCTCGACACTCGTCAGGCACAATCATAGTGACTAAAACTCACTCAGTTGACAGTTGCTGCTTGCTTTTTAATTGTTAAAAACTTTTGTATGTTGCCTGTTAAGTTTTATGCCTTGAGGCTGAAGGCTGGAGTGAATGCCTAGTGCCTGGAATCCTGATACTCTTAGCAAATGGCCATGAATCATGATCTCATTGGTCCCTGAAACGTGGAAGCTACTTGAATGTTTGTTGTCTATTAATGTCCTTACCCCTGAAAGCTGAAGTCTGGCCTTGTTTTAATTTATCCTAATTTCTATTCATTGTGATTGAAATTTGAAAATGTGTTACTAGTAGTAGTGAAAATGTTCACTGGAGGTATATTTTGGGAAATGACAAGAAGTTGACAACTTCGTTTGAAACTTCATATGAAGAGGTGAATTTGTTCAACAACGACAATGTAGCCATTATTATCTCACAAACCGATAAACCGAACTGAAATTGTGAAAACCAAACCTAACCGAATTTATTTCAGTTTGGTTTGGATTACATTTTCACCAAACCGAGAACAAAAAAAAAAAAAAACCAAATATCATAAACAGAACCGAACAAACCGAACGCTCAACCCTACACACAAGTGCCTTTAATTACATTCTTGTTTTACCTTTAATTACTCCATATTTCCCATAGACCTTTATAGTATCCATCCTTCCATGTCTCCTCACAACCCTTCACTTTCTCCTCTCACCACCTTATAACCCCTCCCCGTCTTCCTCCTTACTCACCTCTTCCTTTTCAAATCTTCTTCTCTCTAAAGCTCTCTCCCATGGCAAAAGACAAACTTTCTTCCATTTCCTCAGACATACGCGCAAGCGTCTTCAACGCTCTAAAGAAAAGATATCATTGTGGATTATATCTCAAATTCATTAAACGTATAGGTTGTTGGATCATCCAAGACCAACACAAAGAAACAATCTATATCTCAAGGTCAAGTAACAAAAAGCTCAAGTCAAAGAAACCAGGTGATGTCTTGAAGACATGCAACTTTTTGGGGGGATCATAGAAAAGAATAGGTGCGCTGCCTTCGAGATCAGGCACATTGCCACCGGAAGGATCATAAATCTTGAACAACTTGAGGACTCCCATTGCCCTATAAGTGTTTTCTTCAACGCCCATAAATTATCTATACTATTTCAACTTTGTGAAAACAAAGTGTTTTGCCAATATGGGCTATTGAAGATAAAGGAAACTAAAGATATGGAACATGTTGAACAACCTACAATGTGTACAACAGAAACAGAGTCACACTAGGACTAGGCTACTTATATCGACTAGGTTGCTACTTCTTGTACTAGCTAAAGTCGACTAGGATTAGGTTATTTATAATTGCAGTATTATTATAGTAGTAATAGTTATTGTAGTAGGATTCGACGTACAGCTAACTTCGGATTCGACTACTCACTCCCTATATAAAGAGTATGTACTCGACAATCATCAATACAATCCTCATTTTTTATGGTAAGTGATCCAAGAAGTCCCTTTCAAATACCAAGGCAGCCTAACTGTTGAAGACAAAATAGCGGATGTTCTTGCTTCTGGATGGATTAGAAGGTGGCAGAGATCCAAGGATACCCTGGCTTCACTGATGTGAAATGTACGTCTCTCTAATGGTACCATCACCGATGTAGGTAAGCTGCAGCTAGCTGTTGACAGCCAACAGCATGAAGGAGTCAAGTCTGTGAATGAAATCCTAGGAAGCTTAACTCTGCTGCTCATGTGACTGAGACTTCAATCACAAAGCTAGTTGTTGCTATCCAGAATTCATACTCCACACTCTCCAAGAACATAGAAATGTCCAATTATTCTTTCTCTCAGAGGGTGATCATCACCCTTAAGTATTTCCTTGGTGGAAATTAAGACTTCTAAACTGTTTCTTTTACCTCCTGTTGGTTTCTATTTTGGGTTGTATATCCTTAACAGTACTCTATAGTGGCCTCTCTTGCACCCACCAGTTCCTTGAACTCCTCTTCCTCTTCTGACTGCTAATCATTTTTTATTCCGAAATATTTATGCATGTAGCTTTTAAATTGCTCATCTAATATCATTTGTGTATCTCTATCTCTATGTGGTATTATTAAGTTCCTATGAATATTTAGCTGCTTGAATGAAATTGCTTTTGTGTGCTTAAGTGTGTCTTAGACACAAGCTTATTATGTTTCTATGTGTCGTACATTTCATCTAGTATCACATGCAGGGTCATTACCTATTGGGAAGAAGACTCAAGTCACTTAATATCACACAAGAGTCAAAGAATGAGGGGGATCTAAACATGAATCTACATACATACATTCAGGGAGAGAAATCATTCCTTAATACTGAGGGAAGTAAAATGAATACACAATAAGTACCCCTTTAATTGTCATCATCAAAAATGAGGAGATTGTTAGCCCAATAGATTCAATGATGAAAACTAACCATTACAAAATATTTGTCTTTGCGAATCAAAAAGGAAAGAGGTCTCTATCACAAGGAAGGAAATTTGCAGTGCAATCAAACAGTCCCAAGGTCAAGGGTCAAGGACAATATGCCAAGTAATCATATCAGAAGTTGCCTCAATTACAAGGCAAAGATTCATCAATACATAGGCATTTAAGGATAACAGAATCTGTCAAGGTTCTACACATGGGAAAAAATCTCATAAAGTTACACAAGAAAGGAATGCGAATACTGAGTACAATAGAATGGAGAGAATAGGCAGCTATACTGGTAGAGGTTGTTGCCAAACATAAAACTAAAGTGATCAAGGGACTTTTTAACATTGTACTTCAACAACTACACTGTACCCAAGTTACACAAACAAAATTCCCTAGTAACCCAAGGGAACCGGACTACGCACCATATTGGTGATCCGAACAAGTATGAAATCCATTTCTACTTCACATTCTGCACTTAACTTTTCTTTTTATGTCCATTCTGTTTACTTGAACCTTTTGCAGGATCAAAGTTGACTACAGGCTTACTAGACACCCCACCCCTCTTGAAAAATCACTGATGTACAAGCCATGGTAGACTTTATAGTTCTTCACAATCTTTGAGAACTCTTTTGGTATACAATTATGTTCCTACCAGCGTATTCTTGATGCTGATACTTCTATAAATTTTTTTACCTTGTCGAAAAAAATAAAAAACTCAAGGGAACGAAAGTGAAAAAGGTAGCAATGAAAGTTGTAGGCACTTTTCATAAACATGATATAATTACATGAAAAAACTCAATTTGATAAAAAGTCATTAATCTTCACAAACCAAGCATTTGATTTTACAACGCCAAAAACAAATAATATTCAAAAGTTAAACTTTTTCCCTATAAAATAAATGGAATATTTACCTCCAAGAAGCCATTTGTATCAGCAGCCAGAGCTTGCAAAGCTTTCTGAGCTTCACTCAACTGTAGCCCAGCTTTACTAGCAACATCCCCAACTGTAACCCTCTTTCCCAATGCATCAATAGCGTCCATAGCCCGCTTCCGTACATCAGAGGGCAGCTTATCACTCTCCACAATCCCTCCAGTCTTAACCTCAACATCAAGACTGGCCCTAACCAAATGAACTGAACTCCTCCTTGCCCTCAAACCCCCATTTTTACTCAAATTCCAAGAATTAAAAGAGTGTATTCGTGAAGGTTTTAGGACAAGGGAGGTGGATTTTTGAGAGAATAGGATGGATTGAATCCTGGTGGGTGTGACTGCGAAGAAGCATGTAGAAATGGCTGCCATTTACTATAAATATCTTCTTCCAAATCAAGACATTTCCATGGAAAAGAAGAGGTTTTTGAATTTGTTTCTCCTTCTCTTTTGCCGTCAACTCTCTTGCTGGTCTTGAATTTGGAATTTGCTGGGTGAAGGAGGAGGATGATGAATTTGGAATTTGCTGGGTGAAGGAGGAGGATGAATGGTTGGATTGGTGTTGTTTGGTTTGTAGAGAAAACGGAAAAGGGCCAGAATATGGAAAACGTCATATTCCTTTGGAGAAAAAAAAAAAGATTTAGTTTTTTTAATAATACTTTAATTTTATTTTTTTACCTGGTATGTTTAAGACACATTTTAAGATTACAAGATTCAAGGAGTATATTTCACATAATTTTAATTTAGAACCATAAAATTAAAAAGTCTTTTTTCTTTTCTTAAACTTCATTTCAAGTCAAACTAGGTCATTTTTTTTAAAATGGAAAGAAAATCATAAATATCATATATATATATATATATATATATATATATATATATATATATATATATAA
>NC_028640.1:45485001-45496285 GCF_001406875.1 Solanum pennellii | reverse complement strand
GAAAGAAAATCATAAATATCATATATATATATATATATATATATATATATATATATATATATTTATATAAAAGAGAACATAAATCCACCTATGTGGCACCTTCACAAACCATATATATATTTATATAAAAGAGAACATAAATCCGCCTATGTGGCGCCTTCACAAATCAGGAATCTCTTTTAACTTATTTATTTTCAGAATTAGTGTTGTTTTTATGAAAAAAATTGTGACTTTATGAAAAGTTGCGATTTACAAAGAGTTGCGATTTTTACGAAAAATAACAACTTTAATGAAGAGTTGCAACTATTTTATGAGGAATTGCAACTTTTATGTAAAAATTATTACTTTTATTAAAGATTGAGACTTTTATGAAAGATTATGACTTGTCCAATGAATTGTGACCTTTTCGATAAGTCACAATAAGCATTTATTCACACTGTCATTTGTTGTCTATAAATAGAGAGATTTCGTCTCATTTAAACAACGAAAATTCTCAAATTCTTCTTCCTCTATGCAATTAAATATATATGTATTTGGCTCCTGTTGAGTGATTCACTGACACCATTGTTATTCTATCAAACACTGGTGAACAAAAACATTCTATCCTGAGAGGATATATTCTTTTAAACCTCGGGTAGTAGAATGAAATAAATTTCTTAATGGGATATTATGCATTCAGTGGGTTCGATGTTTTCCTTTATGTTCATTTTGTTATTACATATCCTGATATGTTTTTTATGGGATGTCCAAGAAAGGACTTTGAGTGTCAAAAAGTTATGGCGGTTCCACACTACCTTGGAAAGTTATTTATTTAGCTTTCTATCTTATCGAGATATTCAATCGATTAGTAATATCCAAAAAATAAAGAAATGTAGTGGATGTTAAGTATTGTAGTCAACCTTAATCAAACGGTTGGGGTTGAAATGTTGCATTTGCGTCAATTAATTACTTCTCAAAGTAGAATGAACTATATTAATGAAATAATTATCTTTTTGTAAACATTACATTACAAGTCCCCAAAACTAATACATAACCAACAAAATATGACTTTTGGCTATCAAAGTAGTGTCATTGATTGCGTATGATTTTGAATAACGGACTTTTCAGGGCATCATTTAATCCAAAATATGTGAGAGACATGTGTTATTTCATTAAAGTCCAAGAGATGTGTTTTTATATTTTAATTGACTTATCAAGTACAATTAATTATATAAGATGTATAATATTTAAATTCTGTATGTACACACCTTGAATAGGAGAAAACTCTTGCAATTGATTAATAAAATATTTGTATCACTTTTTGAAAATACAAATATAGACAATGAAACAATTACATATATAAAGAATTAATAACAAAATTCACAAACACTAACAATCAAATCTTTTTCGTTTTAAGATTAAAAAATATTTCATTTCTTCTTTGTATAAAATATTCTTGAGAATTTATCGCAGGTTATATCCTCTCAAAAACACTTATATTATCAAATGTTCAGAAATGGATAATTGATGTAGTTCATCACCGAGCGAAGCGCTGACAATTTACCTAATTTATTATATAAAAGATAAATCGAGGCTCGCCTATCTAGCGCACCACGAACCACGATTTCCTTTTAATTTATTTATTTTCAAAATTAGCCTTCCATTTCATGAAAAGTTACAATTTTCACAAAAAGTTATCACTTTTACGAAAAAATGCGATTTTTATGAGAAGTTGCGACTTTAATGAAGAGTTGCTACTTTTATGAAGAGTTGCGACTTTAATAAAGAGTTGTAACTTTAATGAAGAGTTGCAACTTTTATGAAGAATTGCAACATCAATGAAAAATTGTGAGTTTTATGAAAGATTGTGACTTGTCCAAGGAGTTATGACCTTTTCGATAAAACACAATAAATATTTATTCACGCTACCCTTTGTAGTCTATAAATAGAGGGATTTCTTCTCATCTTAAAATAACAAAAATTCTGAACTTCTTCTTCTTCAAATTAAATATTTGTGTATTTTGCTCCTGTTGAGTGGCTCACTGACACCATTGTTTTTGTATCAACACACTGGTGAATAGAATCGTTACGTCCTGAGACGATCTATTCCTTTAAACCCGAGTACTAGAATGGTTAATTTCTTTAAGGGGACAATGTGCATTCAGTGGACTCAATTTTTTTCTTTATGTTTTATTTTATTATTACAAATCCTTGTATGTTTTACGGTCATTAATTTATGTTTATTAATTAATTTTTATTTTTTAGTACATGTTTTAAACTTAGTTTTTTTATATTTCTAATCATTATGTTGAAGTAAAGATATGTTAATCAAGAGCTTGATGTAATCATTAGACTATAAGTGTCATGTAGATTAGAATTCTTAAACTTGTAAAATAAATGACTTTAATCTTTATAGAATTTTCAGTGGCTAAAAGATTGATGGAATGTCTAAGAAGGGACTTTGAGTGTTCAAAAGTTATGGTGGTTCCACACTACCTTGGTGTTTTATTTATTCAACTCTCTATCTTATCGAGACATTCAATCGATTAGTGTCATCCAAAAAATATAGGAATGTAGTGGGATGATAAGCATTGTACGCAACCTAAATCAAACGTTTGGGGTTCAAATGTTGGGTTGGAGTCAATGAATTACCTCTCAAAGTAAGATGAATCTATAGTACTCAAATTTTATTTTTACTAGGTAAATTATCTATGCTTCGCGCGATGATGGACTATGTCAATAATCTACTTCAGAACATTTGATAATATAACTATTCTCGAGAGGGTACAACCCTATGATAAATTTTCAAGAATATTTTATCCAAAGAAGATTTTGAAATATTTTTTTAATCTTAAAATGAAAAATTGATTTTGTTATTAATTCATCATTTATTATAGTTGTTCATCACCAAAGTCTTTTGAAAATGTATGTTATTATTTTTGTCTATATTTGTATTTTCAAAAAGTGCTACAAACTTTTTATTCTTCAACTGCGAGAGTTTTCTCATATTCAAGGCCTTTACATACAAAATCTAAACGTTATACATCTTGTATAAGTAGTTGTGTACTTGATAAGTTTACTGAAAGATAAAAACACATCTCTTGGATTTCAATGATATAATGTATGTCACTCAAATAATTTGGATTAAATGATGTCTTGGCAAGTCCCTTATTCAAAATTATACGCAGTCGATGACACTACTTTGATAGATAAAAGACATATTTTGTTGTTTATGTTTCGATCAATATGGTTAAAACTTTATTTTTTGAGATTTTTAATTTAAAGTTTATAAGTAGATAGTTATGTCTTTAATATTTGATTAATATAGATTCATTTTACTTTGAGGGGTAATTCATTGACTACAACATTTGAACCCCAAAATTCATTAAGGTTGAGTACAATACTTACCATCCCACTACACTCCTTTATTTTTTGGATGTCGCTTATCGATTTAATGCATCAATAAGATAGTAAGTTGAATAAAAAAAATCAAAGATAGTGCGGAACCACCATAACTTTTGAACACTCAAAGTCATTTCTCTGATATCCCATGAATTTTTTAACCACTGAAAACTCTATAAAGATCAAAGTTATTTATTTTACAAGCTTAAGATTCTAATGTACATGACCCATATAATCTAATGATTACATTAAATTCTTGACTAACATATCTTTACTTCAACATAATAATCAAAAGCATAAACATAAATAACAAAGTTTAATACATGTAATCAAAAACAAAAACTAATGAAATAACCATAAGTTAATGATGATAAAAAACATACAAGGATATTTAATAATAAAATGAAACATAAAGGAAAAAGTCGAGCCCACTAAATGCACTTTGTCCCCATAAAGAACTTATTTCATTCTATTACCCGAGGTTTAAAGGAATAGATCCTCTCATGGCAGAACGATTTTATTCACCAAATGTGTTAATTGAAAAACAATGACGTCAGTGACTCATAATAGGAGCAAAGTGCACAAATATTTAATTGTGGAGAAGAAGAAGAAGTAGTTCACAATTTTCCTTATGTTAAAATGAGAGAAAATTCCTCAATTTATAGACAACAAAGGATAGCGTGAATAATTGTTTATTGTACTTTATTAGAAAGGTCACAACTCTTTGAACAAGTCACAATCTTTCATAAAAGTCACAACTATTTGCAAAAGTTGCAGTTCTTCATAAAAGTTGCAACTCTTCATAAAAATCACAACTCTTAGTAAAAGTTACAGCTCTTCGTAACAGTTACAACTTTTTGTAAAAGTTGAAACTTTTCATAAAAGTCACAACTTTTCATGAAAGGAAAGAGTAATTTTTTAAATAAATAAGTTAAAAGAGAATCTTGATTTGTGGTGGCGCCACATAGACGGGCCTCAGGTTCTCTTTTAATTATTATTATTATTATTATTATTACTATTACTATTACTATTACTATTACTATAACTAAAATTATAACTATAACTATTACTATTACTATTACTATTACTATAACTAAAATTATAACTATAACTATTACTATTACTATTGCTATTACTATTACTATTACTATTACTATTACAATTACTATTACTTTTACTTTTAATTTTACTTTTACTTTTACTAATTACTATTACTATTACTTTTACTATTACTATTACTAATTACTATTATTATTACTATTACTATTACTTATTACTTATTACTAATTACTATTACTAATTACTATTACTTATTACTATTACTTATTAGTATTACTATTACTATTGCTATTACTATTACGTAAATGTCTAATTATGTTGAGTCTTTTTATGATATGGTTAAGAATCCTACTTGGGGACTAAGTTAAGTTTTCCCTATAAATAAATGGTTTTCCTTCATTGTAAAGAAGAACTATGAATCCTGAATATACTTCAAGAGAAATAAGAAGTCTTTTCTCTTCTCCCTACTTTCTTCTTCTTCTTCTAAATTTATATAGTTTCATAACACGTTATTAGCACGATTGTTCTATTCTTAAAGAATTATGAAGAAGACGGAAAAAGTGCAAAAGAAATCTTGTATAAGTTATGCAATAAGGTTCTTATATCTTCAAGGTATGATTTATCTTTATATTATAATTATTTATGTAACAGATTTGGAAGTACCATCTAAAGTAAGTATTTAAATAGGCTTGTCGACTTTCTATACGTTTAATTTTAACCGACTGGGAAGAGAATTCCTTAATTTATTTTAATAATTAAATAAGCACAATTTAGTGAAAGATATGTTTTCAATCTTTATATGAGGTACGTGATCTATTAAACTATATCTATTAACTGCTAGTGTTGATTATAAGAAATCATTAGTCTCAGTTTTGTGTGTAATTGTAATATATAATCATATTAATGATCATCAAAAGTGATGAAATTGCAATTATTTTCAAAGGCTTGAGGTTGAGCCTCAGTGTGGGTAAGACCATGAAGTTAAGTTATATCGCACCAAAAGAATAAGAAGATGAATTTACGTTCAATCGCACTAAGAGGATAAGACATCATAAGTCTTAATGCTTTGTGATGAAAGATGTCGGATTCAAGTTCCTCGTTGATTTATGGCATAAGACGTTGAGTTTGAGTCTCAATGCACCATATTGATGATATTATGATGACTAAGGGAAATAATGAGTTTTTGATAAAATTAGTGATGAAATATCCATTCCCCAAAGTGAATGTAGCAATGCATAAATGTCTAAAAGAAGACAATTGATTAAATGATGCACATTAATATGGAATGAGGTACTAGTTATCAAAATTTGATGTACTTAGATGATTGTGTTCCATTAATGAAGAATGAGAGCCTTTGATAAATGGTAAAAATACAGACCCATTCCTTAGAGTGAATGAGGTGATAAGCGACCATGCTAGACGTGAAAAAGATAACAACCTTTGGTCAATGATGTGGTATCACCAAGAATGTCTGTCTCTAAGAAGACATTTATTATAGAAAAAATTCATGTTTTATCTTCAGGCTTGTATTGGACAAAAATTAGTGCAATTGAGGCACATTTTATGATAAATAAGAAGTTTATTAATTTCAATTTCTTTTTTAGTTTGACACGATTGTCTAGGACATCGTTAGTCTAATGTTTAGACGAATTATGAAAAATTAAAATGGACATCCATGGAAAAAACTAAATTTTTTGTAAAATGGTAAATTTTCTTGTATTGTTTGATAGCAAGACAAGTTAATTGTGAGACCACCATATATAAAAGTTGAGATTGAATCCTCTGCATTGTAGGAACGTATACAAATATTTGTGGACATATTCATCCACCTAGTGGATTATTTAGATACTCAATGGTCCTAATAGATGTTTCTTCTTGATGGCCTCATGTGTGTCGATTGTTATCTCGCAACTTAATGTTCGCAAAAAATGCTGGCACGAATAATATGATTACATGCATAATTTTCTGATAATCAGAGTAGTCTATTTAGTATGGGATCACGACTTACCTTTAGAAGAGGTAGAGTAATTGAGGAAAAAAATATTTGAAATGTACTCTCAGAGTATTAAAGTTGAACTTTTCTCATATAATAGTAATAAATTGAGAATTTACTAAAGCAAAAAGGCACATGACACAATAAACTTGGAGTTTACAAGTACAAATAATTTATTTAGTTGGCATGAATAATTTGGTCATCCCGAAGATGTGCATACTGAGTAATGAACATACATTGAAAAACTAGAAGATTCTTCAAGAATTATTTTGTTGTTTGTTCTCAGGACAAGTTGATTAGATAAACTAATGTTGAGATTAAATCTCTAAATTTTGAAAAATAAAAAAGGTGAATATGAGACCGTTCACCTATCATGTGACATGATAAAAAGATGTATTTATAAAATAATTACATGTGCGTTTGTTGTCAACCTGTAGTTTGACATTCACAAAATTGTTTCTGCAAAAATAATTGAATTGAGAGCACAATTTCAAAATATGTAATCAAGACAATTTATCTTGATAATATTGATAAATACCCAAGATGTTGTGACATTAAATGTCAGAGATAGTGAAATCGTTGCTTGTGAAAATAAATCTCCATGTATTGATCTGAAATATGATACCACATACAAAAGTAATTTTATGCATCAAACCAATAAATTATAATCAAATTTTCTTTCAATCGACTTATGGTCAAGGACCAAATATTTTTCATCTGATTATTTTGGTATGTAGTATATAATCAATGAATATACAATGATTCACAAAGATAGATTCTCCAAATGATTGAGATACATGTTAGTTTGCCTAACATAGGGGGAGATTAGAAGCAACAAAAGAGTTGTAAATACTCCTATTGGATGTTCCTTAAGGATAAAGTCTATAACATGCATGAAGCATGATAGACTAATTAATTCTAAATAAAATAATCCTTGAAACAGGGGGAGGATCAAAGAATCAAAATGATCATAATAAGGATACAATGTGCTCTTGGAGATCTTACGACATAACACTTTATAAAACCTCATGAGATGGGTAGCTACCTAAAAATAATGAAGTGATGAGATCTCAATAAATTATGTCGTATTATGAATCAATGCAAAATGATATATCGTTGACGGTATCTTTGATACAATATCACGCAATATTGTAAAAGATTATTATGATACAAATTCTACGCCTATTAAAGCATGCTGGTATAGAAATAATTATCAAGTGAAAAGTGGAATGGTGCATCTTGGTAAGCGTAAAGCTTATTTGACTTGCAATCTAGGCACTAGAAGATGTCATACATCTAACATTAAATGTTGTCACTTAACAAAATTGAGATGAAAGTATCCGGTTGTGAACACCTAATTTTTTACCAAAACATAATATATTTTACTCCAATTTAAAAAGGGTTATATTTAAAATAAAATAAAATAATAATTATAAATTATAAATTAATAAAAATTATAAGATCAATTATAGTTTAATAATAAAAAAATGATCAATAGAAGTTGGGAATTTAAGTTATTTGTTAATTATCTAGTCTAAAAATAATAATAATATAGAAAATATTATGAAAAAATATAGAAAAAGAAAAGAAAAGAGGAGTCCTAACCTTATTCTAATTATTCCCAACTTCCTAACTTATTTTACTAAAAAATCTCATCCCATTTATTTATTTATTATTTTTTATTTTTTCTCTCTCTCTCTTTTGGACGTACCTTTTAAAGAAACGTTTACACATTTTTTTTATTTTATTTTGTTATTATTATTATTATTTATTTTATATCCTTACGTCAACCCCAATTTTCTCAACTAATTTTCAAATTAAATCCTAATCTCACTCTATTACGTTCCTTTTAATTAGCACCAGATTCTCACCCAAAAAATATTATATAACCCACGTTCAGTTGAAAAAAAATATAGAGAGAGAAATATAGTAAACACACAGAAACTGAGATTGATACACATAGAAAAGAAAAAAACAAGAAAACACAAAGAGAAGAAAAATGAGTTTTTCTTTTTAGAATTATGTTAGAGATAGAAGATTTGATCGTGATTCCGAATTCGTGGATAACAGCTCGCTTTTGTGGTATTAATTTTCGCAGCAAGGTAACTATAAATTCTCGCGTGATTTAAATAATATTAATTCTACGAAAAGTTGATTCCAATAGCATGAAATACTTCAAATCACATGTATTATATTGATTATTGTTACGTTATTATTATTATTATGTTTTTTAGATAGATTTTGCAATTTAAGTCGCTTCATGATATTGAATTATTGAATTTAAATAGATTAATATATCTTTCCGTCTATTTTTACTTTAGAAGATTTTTGTTGAATTTATCGTAGACTTGTTAGATTAGGATATAAAAATAATAAGTAATAATAATTTTTCAAAAAGAAAAACTATCTAAGTAGAATTGTAATTAAAAGGCAAATAAATTTCATTTAGAGATTAATATTATAAACTAATAATAATAATAATAATAATAATAATAATAATAATAATAATAATAATAATAATAACAACAACAGAAGTAAAAATTGAGAATTTATATAAAGAGAAGAAGAGAATTTAAAAATAAAAAGAAGAAAGCATGAAAATATAATAACAAGAAAAAAACATAACAGAATTTTTTCTTAATAGAAAAAAAAGAACGTAAAAAAAAAAATAAAAACGTAAAAAAAAAGAAAAAAAAAGGGAGAAGTAAAATAAAAAAAAATACAAATTTAAAATTATAAAATAGAACGTTAAAAAAAACACAATTGAAAATAAATAAATAAAAGAGTAACAAAATTAGTACAAAATGATTTTTAAAAAAAAAGAAGAAGACAAAAACTATAAAATAATAATATAATAAAAATGATAAAATAAAATAATTAAAAAAGAAGAAGAAGAGAGAAACGGATTTTCAGAGAACAAAAAAAAATATAAAATTTAAAATAAACAAAAACGTGCAGAAAAAAAAAAGAAAGAAAAAAAAAAGATTAAAAAAAAGGGAAAACTTTGTTTCATTAAAAAAAATTAACATTTCTAATCTATTTAGGATTTCTTGATAAAAACTAACTTCAAATCTTATAAAATTTATTTGTTTTTCTTATTTTTTTCCAAATAAATAAATAAGTAAATATTTTTAAATTATCTTGATCTCAAAAATCTCTTTTCCACACGAACTCTAATTTGTAAAAAATTCTATAATAACATTAAAAAAATAAAAAACATACAAATATAAGCAAAAAAAATGTATATATATACGGATGTTTCATGTTTAAAATTAATGGACGCATAAAAAAAATTAAAACCATTTAAAATAAATAAGCCAATTTCAAATAAGTTTAAAATAAATTTAAGGGTAAATAACAATTTTATTATTAATTAAATAATATAATGTCCAAAAGATTAAGTTAAGTCATACTAAAGTTAATAAAGCGACCGTGCTAGAACCACGGGACTCGAGGGGTGCCTAACACCTTACCCTCGGTCAACAAAATTCCTTACCCGGAATTCTAGTTCGCAGACCAATAAAAATAGAGTCAAATTTCCTTTTGATTAGGATTTAAATAAGGTGACTTGGAACACCAAAACTCAATTCCAAGTGGCGACTCTAAATAATAATTATCCCTTTACAAAACGTCACTTTAATTGTAAAAACTCTTTTTCTTTCAAACAATAAAAATAATTAAAAAAAATTAATGAGAGAAAAAAAGGGGCGTGACAGATGGCGACTCCGCTGGGGACAATCAGAATTCGAGCTTATAATATTGATTATGTATGACTATTACTTATTTATTTACGTTTTCTGATATTGTATTTATTGTCTTAATGTGCTAATTGTATATTTATTTTTATTTTAATATTATTTGAACGGTATATAAATTATTTTCTTGCACACAGCTATAAGTATTCATTAATATAATTATGGGAATTGCGACTGCGCACCCCAATTTTGTAAAGATAGCCAGTGGTCTTCGGTCCATGGTGAAGGATATTAAGTCACACCATTTTAGGATGGGGAGCACCCATGCACAAAGCCGGAAAGTGCTGCTATCGGTACGTTGCTACTCCCTGACTCGAGTTGTCTGCTCGTTTTACAGCCAGTCTAGATATCTTTTCTCCACAAGTTAAACCTTAGTAGAATTGAAACTCTCAGACATGATATCCTTACTAGGTTCCGATTTATTTGCATCATGTGCATGTAACTTAGCGAGATATGGCATAGGGGTCCAATCTGACTAGGACAGGTACGTTTTCGTGAGACCATCATGTGCATTTTTGTGCTACTTGTTGCATCATATGAACACTGTAACAAAATGTTGACCGGCTTTAGGATAATCGACTAAAGAAATAAATATCTATTTTCTACTCATTTTCAACCAATGATTCAAAATAAACAAATTAATACACATACACACCTAATTCTCAATTTTATTTTTGCTTTTATTAAAATAATACATAAATAATAAATATAATAATATTAATAATATATGTATATATGTCTTTTGAATTGTACATATACACATTCTTTTTTTTTTAGATCAAAATTGTCTGTTTATCTGGTCATTCTTTTCAAAAACAACCTGAATCAATGATCACTTGTCACGACCCAAACGGGCCGCGACTGGCACCCACACTTATCCTACTATGTGAGCGAACCAACCAATCTAATCCCCAACATTTTAACCATAAATAACAAAATATAATGCGGAAGACTTAAAACTCATTAATGAAAATCGATTAAATAACTTATAAAAACTCAATACTATTTATTCCCAAAACCTGGAAGTCATCACCACAAGAACATCTATCCTCAAATTACTAATCTAAGAGTATCTAAGAAGCTAAAATAAGTAAAA
>NC_028640.1:45473519-45477431 GCF_001406875.1 Solanum pennellii | reverse complement strand
CCTCTTTCTTTTACCCTAATTAGCATATAATTAAGTATAAAAGATGGCAATAATAACCCACTAATTAACTCAAGGTTACCTCTTTTAACCCCCAAGTAATTAGACTTATTAACATTAACCCACTAACTTTATAATTAAAGCAGGAATAGTCCAAAACGCCCCTTAAATTACTTAACAGAAATCCGACCCAGCCTGGGATTACGCAGCCTGTGACGGCCCGTCGTGCCTGCGACGGTCCGTCCTGCTGCTTCCGTCACAAAGTTCAGAGACTCAATTTCCTGTAAGAGTCTGTGACGGTCCGTCGTGCCCACGACGGTCCGTCCTGCCATGTCGTCACGAAGTTCAGAGAGTCGATTTCAGTACCCAAATTTCGGAATTCTAAGTGTTTTGGAACGAGACCCCCTCGACGGCCCGTCGTGCCCACGACGGTCCGTCGTGGGTTCCGTCGACTCAGACAGTTTTTCCAGAAATAAAATCTGCTGCTTAAAACGACTAAACAGGTCGTTACATCACTTTAGACAATCCGAATCATTTTTATTTTTATTTTTTTTAACTACTCCAATAAATAATTTCGAATTATCAAAATTTCACAATTAAATTTGATTTTAAAAATCTCAAAAAAAAATTTCAACAATGTAATCATGAGATCTATGAGGTGTGATAAAAGACCAAGGGATGAACAGTCGAAATGATCAATGATCCCCCAAAGTTTATGATCACAGATAAAACCCCACAATTACTAATGGATTGGTGGAACGATATGCATGAATTTAGGCGGACTGAGATATTCAAACATCTTGGTTTCCTTACAGATATCATGAGATTTAGTCCTGACAGAGGTTTGATCGAGGCTTTGATCCCATTTTGGAATTCCACAAATAATGTGTTTCGATTTAGTGATTTTGAGTTGACGCCTACATTAGAAGAATTGAGTGGTTTCACAGGCTTAGGCTAGGATCTTCGAACTAAAACACTGATAGTCCCTAAGAGTGTCAGCAGAGGTAAATTTCTTGAACAGATGCACATCATCCATCCTCATAAGGAGTGTTTTGATAATGGGTTGGTTTCTTTGGAATTCTTGTACTCAAGATATGGAAAGAAGGAAGTATTTTCAAGCTATGGGAAACAACTTAAAAATGGACAACACCTCCCTACTTGGGAAAAACATAGACAAGAAGCATTCATGGTAGCATTCTTGGGAGTTATGGTTTTTCCAAGGAAGGATAAAAAAATCGATATTCGTCTGTCAGAAATAGTCACTGTTATGATAAAGAAAACAAAATCCACTATATTGCCAATGATGTTGGCTGATATTTATCGTGCTTTGACTAAATGTAGAGAGGGGGGAGATTTTTTTGAAGGTTGTAGCATTTTATTACAAATGTGATTTTTAGAGCACCTATATCGCCATCGTTTTGCGACAGATTTCAAATCCGATTAGACGAATTATATTTTGAGCCACCCAGAAAGGATCAAAGAATTAGAAGACAAATTGCCAAAATGTGTCAAAGCATGGAGACATTATCTTCTTAAATTGACGGCATCTAAAATTACATGGAACTATCATTGGTTTCCTGCTAACGAGGTAATTGTTATGTCTTCCTATCGTCTATTCTTCGTTCTGACAGACCTTCGCGTGTTCCAACCATACATACCCCTCCGAGTTCTACGCCAACTAGGACAAAAACAAATTTTACCTAAAGCCGATGATACACAAAATTTTGTGTAGGAAGTAGCATTTGAAGATCGAGATCGAGAATCAGAAGCTCAAGAGATTTGGGGTGGTAGTCGAACTTTAAGTTCGAAAGCTATGATTGATGATCGTGTTGAAGGAGAAGTTGACCCCTTATACCTCCATTGGTTCTTTGATCAAGCCCCTCTCAAAATAATGCCCGAAGGATCAGCGCGAGAAATCATAGATCGAGAAGAGGAAATTGAAGTAAGTATCAAGCAGGCCCGACTCGAGGTGGAAAGAAATTATAGGTCTACTTTAGATATCCTAAGAAATGACCTAAAAAATGTTAAAGAAAAGTTGGCTCGACGTGATGCAATATTCGAGGAAAGAGTTACATTGATTGAAAAAGGGTTGAAAAGAAGCATCTATCTACTATTCGAACCTTACATGAAGATTTGGGAATTGTCACAGGTGCTATGGAGCAACATGAGGAAGAATATAAGAAAGAAAAGAGTCTCTTAATACATGCGCAAGCTAGGTTACAAAATCAATTAAAAGCTTCTATGGGACGAGAAAGGGACATCGCAAACCGTTTCATATTGTACCAAGCAGAAGTGGCGACCGAAAGAAATCAATGGATGGAAGAGCGTGAAGAATTTCATAACCGAATTGAAGATCTTCAAGCACATGAATAGCATCTGAGTGATGCAGTTGTCACTAATGAAGAATGGTTGCAGAATTGTCACGAGAGTATGGAGGAGGCGAAAGGACAAGTGCTTCAGTTGACAGAGAGCTTGATTGATGTTTATGGTGGTCATCTCCATCGAAGTGATGAGAACTTGGGTCGAGAGGTGCGTGCATTAGCCCCACATCTGCCGAAAGCTTTGTTCAAGGTCTACTCTAGCCTAGGGGGCAACTGAAGATCAAGAAATGTCGGAGATGGATTTTTTTTTTTTATTTTTTTTTCTTTTTAGTTCGTCAAATTTTGTTTTAATCTTAAGTACTTTGATGTTTTTATTTTGGTTATTTTGATTGGAATGATATTTTCATTTTAAAGTTAAACAAATGTAGTATTTTTCTTTTGAAAGAAATTTATCCACATGAACTACGTAATGATTTGATTCATGTTCAGACAAGATACGTAGGCAACCTTTAATAGGTTCGATCAAAATGCATTCAAATTATTCAAGTAAGTAAAGTAGGGGACCAAATGACATAAGCAAGTCGTCCAAAGCCGGGATGAAGCATAAAAATCTTCCAAAACACATTATAGACATATGAAAATCTAGGTGCATAACATACAACGTGAATTTAATATCTTCAATATGTTGAATCCTAACACATGTTTTATATATATATATATATGAGAATTTAGAGAGTTCAAAAGGTGGTTGGTTTGTGAGGAGAGCTGGCATCTCATCAATATAACACAAGATCAAAAGGAAAAGAATAAATGACACGTAAAGACGGAACAGAGTCGAAAAATGATGACGCACAAACCCAAATGGTTGCGCAAGAATCGGTACCTATAGAAGAGGTGAAAATGTTAAGACAACAGATGACCGAAATGTACGAAGCTTGGATGAATGGGCAAGGTTCTCCGCCTTCAATTCGAGAATATTTGAATGCAAATACGCCATTCCCCATCCAAGTCTCAACAAGTGACCCGGTTTATCCACCTGGGTTTGGACCCTACATTAACACATCCAATACTGCCGGAACTTCCTCAGTAAACCCGTTAAAACCAACAATGATGAATAATCCACTTTTCATGCCTACTGTCCAAACTAATACAATTCCTCAACCGACACTGGTACAAAAATCCAATGACGACCCTATACTCAAAGATCAATACGGCCAAGGTCATGCCCCTAAATTAACTTTCAACGTTCATAATATAACGACCTGTTTAGTCGTTTTGAGCAGAAGATTTTATTTCTGGAAAAACTGTGTGAGTCGACGGAACCCACGACGGACCGTCATGGGCACGACGGGCCGTCGAGGGTGTCTCGTTCCAAAAGACTTAGACTTCTGAAATTTGGGTACTGAAATCGACTCTCTGAACTTCGTGACGACATGGCAGGACGGACCGTCGTGGGCACGACGGACCGTCGCAGGGGTCTCGTTCCAGAACACTTAGACTTCTGAAATTTGGGTACTGAAATCGACTCTCTGAACTTGGCGACGGACCTGCAGGACGAACCGTCGTGGGCACGACGGACCGTCGCAGGTGTCTC
>NC_028640.1:45399574-45469343 GCF_001406875.1 Solanum pennellii | reverse complement strand
TGGTGATGACTTCCAGATTTTGGGGAATAATAGATGTTGAATTTTAGAAGTTATTGAATTGTCTTTTTATTAATGAGTTTAAGTCTTCCGCATTACTTTCTGTTGATATTAAATTGAAATGTTAAGGTTTAGATTGGTTGGTTCGCTCACATAGGAGGGTAAGTGTGGGTGCCAGTCGCGGCTCGGTTTTGGATCGTGACACATAACTCTTACCACTACCAATACAGTTCTCCCGTTCAAGTTGAGAAAAACATTAAGAATGAGGAACATGAAGAAATTGCAAGGAAAATGAGGAGTTCGGAACAAAACATAAGGAATACGCAAGGTCTAGGAGGACACAAAAGTGTCTCATTTAAGGACTTATGCATGTTTCCAGATGTTCACTTGCCTCTAGGGTTCAAAACTTAAAAGTTTGATAAATATAATGGTCATGGCGATCCAGTGGCTCATTTGAGAAGATTCTGTAATCAGTTGAGAGGAGCCGGAGGAAAAGAAGAACTTCTTATGGCTTACTTTGGAGAGAGTTTAACGGGCGTAGCATCAGAATGGTTTATCGATCAGGACATTTCTCATTGGCACGTTTGGGATGATATGGCACAAGATTTTGTCCAACAATTTCAATACAATATCGATATTATTCCAGATCGCAATTCCCTAGCTAATGAAAAAAAAGCCATCAGAAAGTTTTAGGGAATATGCCATAAGATGGAGGGAGCAGGCGGCTAGAGTCAAACCGCCGATGAAAGCCTATGAGTTAATTGATGTTTTTCTCCAGGCTCAAGAACCTGACTACTTTCATTATCTTCTCGCCGCAATGGGCAAGCCTTTCGCCAAAGCGATTAAGATCGGAGAAATGGTAGAGAATGGCATAAAGTTGGGTAAGATTGTGAGTCAAGCAGCCATTAGAGCTACCACACAAGCAATACAAAGTGGATCCGGTAATTTTACCAATCAAAAAAAGGAGGAAGGGTCCATGACGACATCTGGATCAAGAGGTGTTCAAATGGGCATGAACAATCCTTATGGTCAAGTCCAACAAGAACAATATAATTCTCCTCAGCATTATTACCCGTCCCAATATGCAGTTCTCAATACTCAGGCATATGTTCGGCCTTCTTCGCACCAACAGTGGCGGGAGCCTGCCCCACAAGTTTCTCGCCCCCAACAACAAAATTTCCAGGCACGACTTTGAATCAAGAAACTTAAGCGTCTTTGGTGAAATCTTAATCGAGTTTGAAGGAAAGAAGTTTCTAGACTAAAATAATTACAAGATCAAGTTTTCGTTGTTGTCGATCCAAGTATCTCCCGGTTCCAACCAAAATTCTTTCTTCTCCGATGCATATTTGAAGAGTGATCTTAAAAGACTTTGATTTTTTGTTTTTTGTATAGTTTTTTGTTATTTCTTAGTTTTATTTGGGTTGGGACCTTTTTTGTTTTGACGTTTTCTTTTCTCATTTTGGGCCTCTGCCCTATTTTTTTAGGAAAAATTACCTAAATACATATATTATTTACCTATTAAAATTTCCTACCTTTTAAAATGATTAAAAAATTCTCTCTCATATATATCATTATATTCTCGTTGCTACATTTTTTATCCCCTCTCAAATGCATCCCTCCCATCTTTGATACATCCCTCACCTATGTATTTGATGTATTTGGGTATTATTATATTTTAGGTGTTTTGATGATCCTCACAAATGAAGGGAAATGGTCCCTAGCTAAGTTCTCTTGTCCATATTTATAATGGGGTACAACTTTAAAGTTGTCATGTCAGAGGTTGGTGAGGTGTTAGCGCACTACCCCAATCAGAATAGACGAGGGTGTTTGTCCAACAGTCAATAAATTTTTATGGTTGACTTAGTCAACATGACAAATAAGAAATTAATTCATTCATTCAAATGCATAGAGATCCAAGACGTCTTCTCCCTGCAAGACTGTGTATGTGAAAGGACGACAAGACAATTGTCTAAAAGGGTGTCACCTCTGATGTGATAGGTGCACATCCTTCTAGAGAGGCAGGCTCAGCCAATGGGCGATCCGAAAGAGTTTGTGTTCATTTTGAGATAATCTCTTAGGACATAACACAAACTCAAGATTTGACAAACAAAATTCTTATGCTTATTGTTTATGGCCATATGAATGAATGATTGTACACTCACGTGAGAAGTTATGCAGGTTATTTGTCATCATCAAAAAGGTGAAAATTGATAAGTGTTTATGCTCTTAGATGTTTTGATGATCGCCTCCCAAGTTCAGGGACCTGGTCTACTGCAAAGTATGAATACTCATCTGATTGTCAAAGTGTTGTACAGTTGTAAAAGTTGTCCGCGTCAAAAAGTTGGTGAAACGTAGAGTACTTCACCAATCAGAAGCGACGAGGTTGTTTGTTTGATGGGTAATAACTCTTCATGGTATATATCAAGCAAACAACAACAATATTGACTCACCAAAGAGAGAATTTCAAACTTTAAGAACAGCAAGGGACCTGATAGAAGTGTTTCTGTTGCTTATTGTACCAGTTGCATCTGTTTGCTTGTAATTGTTCTTATATTGTATGATTCGTTTCATCTGTGAGAAGAAACATTTCAAACCTTGGTGAATCATTGTAAAGGCTAGGTTAAGGGTACTTAGGTTCTTACTCTAAATCTATATTAATTAGGTAGGATTAGTACAGAGCGCAATGTTGTATCTGCTCAAGCTCAGCTAAGTGATAGGGAGTATTACTTAGTGGGGAGATTAGCAGGCTAATCTTGTGTTGTGGCCGGCTTTTACTTTTGTTTGTTGAAGATTAGTGAAAGCGGTTTGAAATGTTCTGTTGAAAAAAAGTCGTGATTTTCCTCCCTTGAGCAAGGAGGTTCTCACGTAACGTTGCTTGTCAATCTTTATGTTTTTGCATTTGTTCTTTACTGTCTGACATTACTGCATTGAGAACATGGTTCCATCAATATAAGTGGACGCATACATTCGAACAGGTATCCTATCCCCTCTCAGATACATCCCTCACCTATGTATCCAGATGTCTGTTTATGTATCTGATTGTCTGTTAATGTATCTGAAAGTCTAGTGACATATCCGAAATCTATAAATTTTAAGGGACTTTTGTAATTTAAAAATAATAGGAAAATAATATAATTAGATCTTAACACTATGAGATATATGTAAATTATATTTTTGTTTACGGATGCTATTTTGATTAATAAAAATTTGGTCTTCGGGCTTTTTAGCAACAAAAAAATGTGGTAGGAGAGATCAATAGCATTGATGATGACTACAATTACATATGACTATCTTAAATATAATTTTAAAGTAAATCTTTCATCTTTTAAAATTAAGAAAAAGGTTAGAAAAACTACAGAAAAGAAAATTATTAAATATTTTATTTTAAAATGTTGCACCGGCAAGTAGTATCTATTAGTTTTTCAATAGCTAATTAGAAATACCTCATAATAGCTCTTTGCTTGCTTTTTATTCATTTTATTATTTTTATATGAATAAATTAGAGGATTGATAAATCCAATAATAATGGGCATACTCACTATAATCCAACATACATAAAAATATCCCCTTCGAGGTGAAATTCTAACAATTAATAAATACAAAAACAACGTGTAATTTTAATATTTAAATTTATATTTAAAAACATTTTACAAATTATATCCTATTTTTGTATTTTTCTTAATTAAATTTTTTTTTTAAAAAGTAATTATTTTAGTAGCCACGAATAATGAAATGATCCTAACTAATAATACTATTTGGACATTTGGCAATACTCAATTGTGTCACTGACCATTATTCAAAATAGAATTAATTACTTAAGAGGATCCCTTTTAAAAAGAAAATTAGCTTTTTAGATATACTCTTTAAATAATATTATCATTTATAATAATATAAAATAAAACTATATATTTATTAAATTTTTCTTCTCTCGCCTCTTTCTCTTTTTCTTTTCTCTCAGCTAGAGCCGTCAATATGGGCTAGGTCTGTTGGGCTGGCCTGGCCTAATCCGGGATTTAATAGGGCTGGACTAAGATTTTTGGAGTCCATTTAAGAAAAAGGCTTTTTAGCCAGCCTGAATAAGTCTGCTCGTATGGGGGGCTTGAGAAATATCGATAGAGTCGGCCCGTGGGCCAATAAAAATTACTTAAAAAATGTAATATAATATTAAAATTTAAAAATAATGAGAGTTCAAAATCAAAACAATTAGGTTAATATTTCTATTTAGATATTTATACTTTTAGTTGAAAAAAAAACTTAATAAAGTATTAAGGAAAATGCACAAGTACCCCTTAGACTATGACCAAAATCCAAAAGACAACTTAACTAAACTAAGGTACTATTACCACCTGAACTTTTTTTTTTGTAATTTTATACACCGTTTGTCTTATGTTGCAGTCTATGTGACTCCACGCAATTGAGGCGCGTCGGAGATATTTGGATGCCACGTAAGCCAAGAGGTACACAAAATTACAAAAAAATAATTTCAGGGGGGGTAATACGACCTTAGTAAGGTGTGTCTTTGGGATTTCGGTCATAGTCTAGGGGGTACTTGTGCATTTTTCCTAAATATTATAAAGATAATTTTATTTGTGAATTTGATTAACAAGTAGTGACATTAAGGTCTCATTTGTTTCCATTAAGATTAAGACGTCTGAATTTGAATACATATTTAAATATTAAGATGTGCATTAAGATCTAGATGTGTAAATCTGAATAAACATCTGAATATTAAAATATTGTCTCTCAATTTGAACACTAAATTATTGGGACAGTTTGTTTTCAATATCTGAATGCACATGTGAAATAAAACGTTGTATCAATAAAATATTATAAAAATCTTGTTAGTAAAATATTTTTTTTCATATAAGATACTATTTTGAACATTTTTACCGTAACAAGGTAATATGATTTATCTTTTAAGAACTCAACATCAAGTTACATCATTAATATGACTATTTTTTGCACTCATATACTTTGAGAATCTAATATAATGCAATTTAAATTAGTTTATATAGAGTAGTAAATATATATAGGAAAATATTTTATTTTATTTTATTGTAGAAATTTATTATTGTTATCGATCAAATAACTAATACTTTCTTATTTTTTGAAATCGTGCTAAATATTATATCATGGGAATGCTTATCAATTCAAATATATTGCTTAATTTACGAAAGTAAAAGATGTATATTTTAATATGAATAAAGGAAATTATAATGGCAAGCATGTATTAATATTAATTAAATAAGCAAACAACTTTTATGAGTTGTTGTGATTTAGTTGAATTAAAATAAGAGTCTTATTTTTAAGTCTGAATAGTGTTAAGGGTGTGTTACAGATCTGATTCATTCAGATATATCCAGACCTATTAAGAGGATTATAAGAAAATAAAACAAACGAACTTAATAAACTGAATCTAAATAATTAAGATTCATTTATTTAAAATAAACACACTTAATGAAGCAAATCTGAATGATTAAGATTCAAACCCCATTAAGTGCAAATAAATGAGGCCTAACATAATGTAATATTATTTTGTCGATATTTATGATAATATTTTTAAATTATTTTATAATTTAATTTAATAATTATAAAAAAAATATAATTTTTTAAAAAGTGGGCTGACCCGGTAAGCCTGTAGCCCACGTACTTATGGGCTGGGCCCACCATTTTCTGGCCCACACTAAAAATGGGTTAGCCCGGCCTGGCCCGTAAAATGTTAAAGCCTGTATGGGTTAGACCGGATGGGGTGGGCTAGCCCATATTGACTGCTCTAGTCTCAGCTTTTTAATTCTTCTCTCTTTCTCTTGCTCTTTTCTTTTTGTATAACTTTCTCTCTTACTTTGTTTTTTTATTTTTTGCTTTCTCTTTGCTGCTGCGCTATCTCTCTCTCTCTCTCTTTCTTGTTTTTTCTTTTGTTTCTCGTAGAATGAATAAAATTTATATCAATAGTTAATTAATTAAACAAATAATTTAATCCCAACAAATAAAGAGACATAACAAATTGCAAAATGAATTAAACTTGAACTAAAAATGTATTACACACATATCAAAGTTGAATTAAAAATATATTACACACAATGATCTATAGAGTAAATTAAACTTGTATTAATAATGAATCAAACAAGTAATCCAATAATAACAAATAAATCAAAAAATTGCAAAATAAATTCTATTGCCTTAAAATTGTATTACACAATATTAAAGTTGAATTAGAAGAGATTAAGAATGAATGAAAAACGTAACTAACAAAAGACAAGTCAACGATCTATAAACTGAATTAAACTAATATTATTCATGAATAAAACTTATACCATATATATCTTATAAATTATTTTTTCTTTTATCACTAAAAAAATAAGTGATGGTTGCAATATGTATTAAAAATCTATTGTGCATGTCTTATAAATGTATTATTAGTGTGTTACATAAATTATTCTTGTTGGTATCCGTAAATAAAAAGTGAAGTGTGCAATACATATTATAAATGTATTATTCATGAATAAAATATGTATTATATGTGTCTTATAAATTACTTTTTATATGTATCACTAAGAATGTGAGTGATTTTTGCAATATGTATTAAAATGAATTGTGCATATATTATATGTGTGTTGACTAAATCATTTTAGTTGATATCATTAAAAAGGGAGTGAAGTTTGCAATATGTATTATAAATGTAGGATGTATTGTTCATGATTTTAATACAATTGTAATCAATTATGAAACATATCTAATACAACTTTAATACAAATGTGATATAATTCCGTAAACTTCATCCTTTTCTGGCTCTAATAATTTTCCTAAAATCAATTCTAAAGTTAACCAAACCCTCTTAAAATTGAGATATAAACTCCAAACGATATTTTTAACTATTTGTAGGAACTGCTACCCAAACTAATCGCAAACCAAAGAGCAGTCAATGATTCGTAAACTAAATAAACTTGTATCAATAATTAATTAGATAAGTAATCTAATTGTAACAAATAAAGAAATGTGATAAACTGTCAAATGAATTAAACTTGAATAAAGAATGAATTACACACATTTTAAAGTTGAATTAGAAGAGAAAAATTAACGATAAATGAAAAACTTAACTAACGAAAGACAAGACAATAATCTATAGACGAATTAAACTTGTATTATTCATAAATAAAACATGTATCATATGTGTCTTATAAATTCTTTTAGTTTGTATCACCAAGAACATGAGTGATGTTTGCAATATGTATTACAAATGTATTGTGCAGATGTTATAAATGTATTACAAATGTGTTACTTAAATTATTTTGGTTGATATCATGAAAAAAGAGTGAAATTTTTATAATGTATTATAAATTTATTATTCGTGAATTTAATACAATTTTAGTGCAATTATGAAACATATGTAATACAACTTTAATACAACCGCGATACCGTTCCATAAACTTCACCTTTTTTGAGTTTCAATCTAATATTTCTCCTAAAATCAATTCTAAACTAAATCAAACCCTCTTAAAATTGTGCTATAAACTCTAAACGACAATTACTTGTAGAAATAATCTATCCAAACTAATCACAAATTCGTAAAATTCCAACAATTAATTCAAAATTTGAATCTTTATAATAACCATCAATATTGAATTCTTGTTTCTATAATTTTAATTATTTGAAATTTCTATTTGAAAACCTGATATTGTATATTTTTTTGATTTTTCTATTTCTTGTGTTGCGTTTTTAGATATAACTAGTGAAATATAAACAAAGCCTGATTTAAAATAATTATTCAAAATAAAAAATTCAAAAAAAAAAAAAGAAGAAGAATAAAAAAAAAGAGAAAGGATGATACAGGAAGAGACAACGAAGAAGGAAAAAAAAGGAGGAAGAGAAAAAAAAAAAGGCGAAGGTAGATATGCAGTTTTTTTAATTCTAAAAATTGTTTATTTAGTTTAAAAAATTATATTCATACATGGTAAATATTTTTTTAATATTACATATTTATGTAATTTATCCAAATACTAGTAAAAAATAGCCCGTGCTGTCCACGGGCTCAATAATATATGTGAAATATTTAAAATATATTTTATAATATGAAAATCTTTATGATTTAGTTAGTCAAACTTTTTTCTAAAAATTCAAAAAGAAAATTTGTACTATTTTCAAATCGTGTTAATGAGCATGAGTTAAAATTTCCCTTAAATTTATATGTGCTGACAGTGAAATTAATTTAATTTAATTAAGTATTAAAATAATTTGAATAAGTTATTCCTCATATTTTTTCTCATTACTATTTTGTTTATCAATATTATTAGGAGTTTTTAATTAAATTATCACTTAATTCATTTTATTTATTATTTTGGTAAGTAATTAGTAAGTTTTATTATAAAGTATTAAAGTAAGTAAAATAATTAATTGCACAGGGATGGCTAAACATAATTAAATAAGTAAAAATTTAATAAGTTTATTAGAAAATATCAAAGTAAGTAAAATGAAATATTTTCATTTGATAATAATAATAATAATAATAATAATAATTAATTTTATATTTTAATAAGTTCTATTAGAAATATTGAAGTAAGTAAAATGAAATATTATCATTTCATAATAATGATAACTTTCTGTAAATATTTGCAACAAAAATGATAGAAATTGACATTGCTATAAGTTAAAACGGAAAAGGGCCTAAAATACCCTCAAAATATTGAAAATGGTACAAAATTACCCTCCATCCACCTATTGGCTCCAAAATACCCTTCCCACCCACCTATTGGGTCCAAAATACCCTTGTCATCCACCTTTTGGTTCAAACTTGATCACTTATTTAACGGTTTTATATTTAAACTATTTAAATATTTTTTAAAATACGTGGTGCTCAACTATTTGTTATAATTTAACGTATTAGTTTAATTTATAAACCAATCCATTGCTCACCCATTACTAATTAAATTCCTCTTAATAAACCCGTCACATTATTAATGCAAGCTAATGCCAATTGAGTGTTTTTTAAAAATTATAGAAGTAAATTATCATACATTCAAGTGGCTAAATAAAAATCACCGATAAACTTAAAAGTCTGACTATGTTCATCTTAATTATTCTTATGTCTCAATTATGTGATCTTACTTCATAATTAACTTTTTTACAAAATAATATATTAAAGGTTTTAAAACAAATCATAAATATTTATAAAATTATATTTTTTAAAAAAATGCATGAATTGATTCGGGATGTATTACTTCTTTACCTTTAATCATAAATTTCTAATTCAATTTTCAAAGAAAGTGTCCTCATAAATAAGCGGCTCAACCTAAATTTAATTGGGGCTTCGATTTGGACTCGAATAATTTTGGATGTCATTTTTAGAAATCTATAATTTCATCGTGTTTTAGTAGTGTTTATGACGATTTTGATATTATAATTGGATTATTAATTGAGTGAGGTTTAGTTAGTAATGAGTGGGTAGTGAGTTGATTTATAAATTATATTAATAAATTAAAATTATAATCAATAGTTGAACGCCAAGTATTTTAAAAAACATTTAAAGAGTTTGATTTTAAAACAATTAAAAAAGTGGTCAATTTTGAACCCAAATGTGGATGACAATGGTATTTTGGAGCCAATAGATGGATGAAAAGGGCATTTTGGAGCCAATAGGTGGATGGAGGGTAATTTTGTACCATTTTCAATACTTCAAGGGTATTTTAGGCCCTTTTCCGAAGTTAAAATTACAGAGATAGTCTCCCGTCAAGAAACAAGTACGTTGATGGAGAACCAAATATTATATCAATTTTAAAAGTTTTAGCTAAAAAAGATTTTATATTTCCAAAAACTTATACAATAATACACAAAAAATTAAATTTTAATTATTAATATTAATATTTACATAAAATTAAAGGTGGAAGAAATTCAAAAGTGAAATTAAAGAAAAGGTTGCCATCTAAGTTTGAACCTGGGACCTTGAAGAAGAAAAGTTAACCTTTGGCCAATAAGCCAAGATACACTTATAAGGAAAGCACATGCTGAAGCAGCCATGTTGACGGCCAGCTGTGTGCTATTCCATTTCTTATATACTAATATATATATAGAGAAAAAAAACAGAATAATGCTATTAAGAAAAAATAAAAGAAAGAAAGGAATTAATAGAACAAAGAAGTTGAAAAAATTATTGTCATAAAATAATATATTGTGGATGTCCACTATATTAAGAAGTTACTCCATTACTTTCCTTCATTATAAAGATAAGCATAACCTACATAATCTCCACCTTTATAACCATTATTCTTGTAACATTTCACTTCCATAACCTCCTCCATTATATTCATGTTAATGTCATGTTTATGACTAACCTTTTGTACGCTTATATGCTACACTATAAATAGAGGCATAAGGGTTCATATTGACTTGAAGATTTGATGAACACTTAAAAGAAACAAAGTTATCACATATTGTTCCTCTAGTGTCATATTCTTCTTGTATTCATCTTTATATTATTCTTTTGTTCTTAAGTTTTACAGCATGTATCAGCACGAGTTATTCATTCTTTGTCAAGAATCAATGGTAGGTACTACTTGATTTTTAGGAATTATCTTCATGCAAGGTATACTTCATATCATATATATTATTTTTACTAATAAAGCTTGTTTTGTTGTTATTTTAAAATGGTTAGTAAATTATGATAATCTTCATAGCAATATTGAGATAGACTATTAAAATGTTTTAACTTATTTAAACTTGTGATTTCTATATGGCAACATGTTGTTCTAATTAATTAGTTTCATTTTTATTCAATTTTAAGTGAAATTCAAATTATATTTTATGGTATTCAATATTTATATTTTGGTAATATATTTGGTTTATTAAGACATTGATTAAGGGTAAGACGGTGAATTTAAGTTTAACCACACCAAGTGGGTAGAACATCGAGTAAAGTCTTGGTACAACATGATAATAAGAAGTTGGGTTCAAGTCTCATTGATTTATGACCAAAAGCATCTTTTTATGGGTAAGGAATTGAGTTTAAGTCCTAATGCACTATAGTGATTATATGATGATGACTAACATAAAGTTATATACTTGTGACTAAAAATCATGAAATTTGTCAATTAATTTACTCTATTCTCTTATGTGAACATGGTAGCAGTGCATATTATGTCTGAAAATGACAAGTGGTTGAATGTATGAATATGGGTATGGTAAAATGTAATGGTCATCATTGTGTTAACTAAAAGAAAGAACATTATGCGTTCTTAAGATGGTCCTTCAAATGTGAAGGTAATATTTGACCATTAAAGTTATATGGAAGGTTACTGCGCACATTTAGTTCGTACAACCTAATTTGAAAGTTTTGTAAATCCTCCGTCAAAATAAAGTAATACAAAATGGTAGTACATTTAGTACTTCTATAATGATGTTCAGGTGGGTCAAATAAATTTGATAATGTCAAAGTATGACTAATAAAAACTTATGAAGCATGCATGTACAAATGGTGATGGTCATTTCTTGAAGAGAATGTGACTTGAGTTCGTTTGAATATGGACATGTTCATGTATGGTTGGATAAATATCACATATCACATCTCACATCTACAGGAGGTTTGAGATATTTTGACATTAGTGGTCATTTTGGTCATATTCTTTGAGTACTACACAAATATTATGGTATATTTACTATGAACTATTGGAGGACAAAAGAAATAAATAACTCTTTTCTACAAAGGTTGAGGTCATGTTCAAAATAAATGTTGTTATGTGGCAGCACAAAATTTAGGTTGAATTTCAAGAGATAATCATTTGCAAAATGTTACAAAAAATTTGTCAAATGTATTTGCTGACCCAGTATTTTAATTAAGCTGCAAGTGCTTCAATAAATAGTTCTTAAAGGACAGAGTTTATCGTGCGCCAAAAGCGTGACTAACTAAACGATTCCAAACGTGAAATTCCTTGAGGAATGAGACGAGCAAATTATCAAAATTCTCATGATAATGAGGTAAGTGTTTTGAAAGAACACTATGACATAACAATTCATAAAATCTTGACAAAGGTTCAGGTACCTGAAAATGATGAAAAATAAAGAGATCTCGATAAGTTATGTCGTATTGGAATCAATACCAAAATGACCATCGATAGTATCTTTGATAGGAAGTAGGTCTCAATGCTATAACTAGTTACGAGAATCTTAAACTTGAATTTGTCATATAGTTTGGACATATAAATAATTGGCACTATTCAAGCATATTTTATTTCACTTAGAAAAGTGATGTTTTTTATTTTATAATTCATAGATCAAAATATAATGTCAATGTGGTACAAATGAATCATTGTACGAAAGTATAACTATAAGATATAAAGCGTGGTTTGTGCTTGGAACATAAAGGGTTTTCCAAAGAATTTTGACATTGTTAACTAGAGATATATTCTCCAATGGTAGCAATAAGACTTATTACGTTCTGAAAATAGATGAAATACTTGAATATGCATAATCAATCATTATTATATCTAACTTGACGATGAAGGTTATATGAAAACCCTTGAGGGCTTTAAAAAGGTCTTAAAGCAATTCCATTGAAAACCCAATGATTTTGAGGCTGCTTAACATGGAAAAAAAATCTTTTTTATCTCATCAAAATGATCTGAAATATCATGTTCTAGTACAATTGGTGCACTTACAGATTGCTGGTTATGCAAATGTTAGAAGATTATTTGATATACATAACGAAAGTTATGTAAAAAATATTTCCATAGTATCATTCAAGTTATGACAAGATTCTAACAAAGTAAGTGACTCAACACATAGAAGATGTGTGATTTTCTTTCAGAAGAACAGACGAGCTTCAATAAAATTGAAATAGTCACGATCTAAATCTAGACCCCAGACGAGACCGGCGTCGTTGACCTCTCAGAGGTCGCAGACAAGCCTACATACGTCGTCGTTACTTCATCTAGGTTAATTTTAGCAAAAAATTTAAACTTTTGTTTACTTAAACTTTATATTGGAAAACATTGATCTTGCATAATACTATTTACATAAACTCATAAGCGTTCACAACAACCATCTAAATCAAGATAATCAAATGAAAGATATAGTCATAAATATAGAGTTGCCAAAATGGCACCAATAGAATGTCTGAAAGTAAATATGAAAGAAACGCTAGTGGAACACACTCCACTAGCTCATGCCTACGTCTACGCTAGAATAAATAAGTAAGCATCCTCGAAAGCATGAGGGCCTCCAAATCCGGATGAAATCTCCACGTCCGGATAACTTCTGCGTCGACTCGTAAGCTCTAACATCCAGCTTCACTGTACCTAAAGTAGATAAATATATAGAATTAGTACACACTTGTACTAAGTATGGGTATATGAAAGCACACACCACGGACATGCATGATTTAGAATAGCTCTCTCCTAACGATATGAGTTATGGAAAGTCAAGTCAGTGGACTTGCCAAAATCGAATTAGAAAAGTCATGCCATGAGAGTAACATGCATCATCATACGTATCATATTGCACACAGCACATAACATATTGCATATAGCAAATAACATATTGCATATAGCACATATCATATTTCATTTCATTCGTTCATATGCCATGAGACCCTGGAACCATGGACTTAACATTAGGACTTTCCAAAATGAGGGCTCAACGTATGGGACCTCAACTAGAGAGCCTTCTTTAGCAAACACAGAGTCTACTTCATTCATTCGTACGTACTTCATTTCATTTCATTCATAGGCTAGTGTAAACACCAGTTATACCTAGGATGTAGTTTAAGACTCTCATTGGGTTGACTATGCAGTGACTAAGAATGACCTAGTGTCATTACATAAGTCTAGTTCACCTCTTAATTATCCTACCCAAACACCTTTGGTAACTTTCATTCCATTGTATGCATTACATGAGGCTAGCCTTATTCTTTCTTTGGGAACTATAACTATAACCGACATCGATCATGTGAGCATCACGAAATCCAGTGTCTACCCTACACATAAAAGAGCTGGAATCACCGGCCAAAGTGAAACCAAAACATGCTAGCGTATATAGAGAGTTGAACCCTGCTTGATCCCTATGTTGGCTGCATAGGTTCAAAGACTAGGAGATATAAGGAGACCTATACCCGTCTGGACGGAAAGTCTCATCTCATTAGAATTACACGAACCTCTGCTTTACCGAAAGAAGGAATCACCACTCATAGCTAGCCTCGATGCTCAGTATAAAGTTCCATTACATTCATCTCATACATCATACAAGCTGGCTTCTAGCATGAGGACAGCATAGCTCATTAGATGATATCTCATTTCATCATTAGTATTAAGTATATATTAACCTCAATACTTTCATTAAAGTGTTCATAGAGACTAGTCTCTTCATTAGCTTTACACTCTCATAGGTGAGTACGTTTTGGTAACATTTACCTAGGCTCATTTGAGATTGCTCTCATATTTCACATTATCCTCTTATCATATTGTCACCACATTCATTAGCCTTAGCACATTTGCCCTTCATAATTACTCACCCCTTTTACGTGAATGTACATTTCATCATATGCCAATGCACTTGACCTTTTAGTGTGTTTCACACTCTTACTTAACCCTTCTGGGGTCACATCATTCATCACATAACATCTTAGGTTCACTTACTTTATAAATGTATGCTGGACTTATGAGTCCACACACACAAGCCATGAGGCTTCATTCGTAATTTGTCTTAGTGACTCATACTTATCCAGGGTTATGTGGTACAAGACTTATGCATTTTGTAAGTATGCCAAGATCTCAGTTTCGATCCTTAAAGGCAACATTCATTTAATCATTTATGCACGTACGACTTATGTGTCATTACGGAATTGGGCAAGGGAACCGTATTTCAAATCCCTTGTATAACACTTAGTTTTCTTTATAAATTTTGTTGACATAAAATTCTTGTCTAGGGAACCCAAGATCCATTCCCCACACCTACACTTCCTTTCTTTCTTTTTCTTGATTTTTTTTCTTAAATATTTCGGCCTGGGAGACCCAAGATCGAATCCCCACGCCCACATTCCTTTCTTTTTCTTTCTCTACTTGATTTATTCGTTTAGACCAAGAGGGTGTGGGATCAAAACCCCACAACCTCACCCTATTTTTATTTATATTTTCTCCTTATTTTCTCATTCGACCAAGAGGTTGTGGGTTCGATCCCCACATATCTCATTTCACTATTTAATTTTTTATAACTTGTATATGGTGAGGTCTTGGGTTCAATCCCCACGGACCTCATGCATTTTTTAAAAAAAAATAAATATAAATTTTTTTTTACAGTAAGCTGGCCGAAACCAAATTTCCAAAAAGCTGGAAATTTGATTACCTTTTTGCAGTCCATTTGCTCACCCTCTTTTATGTTAAACATTAAGACATTTCAAGTAGTTTTTAGGGAGATCCTTAGGTGCATTTTCAGTCAAGAATTATCATTCAATTCAGCAACTTTGAACTCATATGAACATCACGTTTTTAACATATTAGTACACACATAATTTATAACATTTTAACATGTCAATATCAAGCTTCAAACCGTGTCTAATTAACCACACACACGTGCACAAACAAGTTAACGAACTTCACATTTTCGGAACACCTCTTTCATTTCTATATAATTCCGAATACACATTCAAAAACGTAATCACAACCAGCCGTAAAATCATCTACCAGAAATCATACCAACGCATACTTGAATCTTTCAAAGAATCTAATGACAGGGGCATGCAACGGAGACAACCTTAGTTTTCGATTGTGAATAGACTGAACTTTAAGGGTCTCTTGGGAAAGGAACCAAGAGGGATGAAAATTCATACCTGAAGTCGTTCAAAGATGTTCTTACGTGTTGCCAAACCCCCCCCCCCACTAAGCCGACGTCTCACCACTGAAATCACAAGCACAATCCATCGAGAATTCGGATTTTTTCTTTTCGTTTTGAAGCTTATTTTGCTTTTGAGTTTTAGCGTTCAAGTTCTTGATGAACTTTATTTTTCTGTTCTGTTCTTTTCTTTTACTGAAGAATAATCGTGCAAGTGAGGTAGAAGTAGAGAGAGACGTGAGAATGAGTTGTAGCTTAGGATTAGGAGATTTAGTTTTGGAATTAGTCAAACTAGGACTCCTCATAAATTAATAAAATCTGATTTTTAAAGGCTTAGGTGAAATTACTAATTATGCCCTTACTTAAATCGGCTAATTAATATAAATTAATAAATTTAACATTGCTTCCACCAAGGATCGAACCCGGGTGAAGCTTAACTTGCGAAAAAGGGTCAAATTCGGCCAACCCTACCCGAATTGCCCTCCTCTTTAAATTAATTAATTAATTAATTAAATACTTAGGATAATTACAATACTACCCCTAGCCTGGAAAAGATCATTTTACCCCTAGACCCTCCAAACCTAAGATTCCTTTTAAGTCCGGTAAAAACTCATCTGGGTGAATCTTTTCAATTCGGTGCCCTACATGGTTGGTTCTTACCTTGCCTAGCTCAACAAACTCACCAAGTTGGTTGGATTGGCTAGTGCATAGGTTCTGAGGTCTGGTTCTACGCGCAACAAGTCGTGTGAACCCGGTCTAATCCAGGCATTCTAGGTACGTTTAAGCATTACTTAGCATAGTCATTTTCAGGTTGTTATAAAAATGATCAATTGTCGAGTCTGAAATGATTTGATTATGTACATGCAAAATATTTATTTGATCAGTATAAATTTCAATCGCAAATGGACTAATATTTACGTATGGAGACACAACAATAACTTGAGATTCAAAAAATCACATTAGTAACCACTTCTTTAAATTATGCAAAAATAATATTGATCTATGAATTAAGTCGAGAGTGTGTTTGATTGGAATCATGATCTATCATATTCAGGAAATATGTGATTTTCTTTTGAAAAGAATATTTCAGCCACAATATACAAAAATGATATAAAGTTCAATTGAATGGAGGATACAATCAATAGAGATAGGACAAAATATATTTCACCAAAAGTCTTTTTCACATATGATCTTCAACAAAATGGTGAGATATAAATTTAAAGATGCATTCAAGTGATAATATTGTAAAGTTATTCACTAAAGATCGCCATCATCAATATTTGAGAAGTTGTGATACAAGATTGGAATGCATTGTTTATGAGATATCAATTAAATTTTTTATCAGGGAGAAAAATACGTGTTGTACTCTTTTCCTTAACCATGTTTTTATCCCAATTAGATTTTTCTGATAAGGTTTTTAACAAGGAAAAATTCAAGTGTATTAAAGATATATGTAATCTTTTTCCTTCACTGGAATTTTTTCCACATGGTTTTTTTCTAATAAGATTTTAACGAGGCATATTATCTATGGACATCCAAGAGGGAGTGTTGTAAAATAATATATTGTGGATGTCCACTACATCAAGAATTTATTCCATTACTTTCCTCCATTATGAAGATAATCATAACCTCTGTAACCTCCACCTTTATAACTATTATTTTTATAACTTTTCACTTTCATAAGCTCCTGCATTATATTCATGTTAATGTCATGTTTATGGCTAACCTTTTGAATGCCTTTATGCTACACTATAAATAGAGGCATAAGGGTTCATGTTGTATACACTTGAAGATTTGGTGAACACTTGAAAGAAAGAAAGTTATCTCATATTGATCCTCTTGTGTCATATTATTCTTGTCTTCATCTTTATAATATTCTTTTGTTCTTAAATTTTACAACATGTCAGTATTAATATAGATTTTTCCTTACCCTCCCTCTAAATTGATACGAATTTCATAAATAAATTATGTTTTTCTCCAAATAATTCTTTGTTAATCTCCTCCTAAATTTGATATGAATTCCATAAACTGATTAATTTTTCCTCCATATAACCCTTCTTGCCCTTGAGCACTCATCACTTTTGTTATAAACTTTTCAAATGAATTTTTTTCTCAGCATATACCTTGTATGAAGAATTATTGTGCAACATTCTTTCCAAAAGTCTTTTATTTTGAGAAAACATTTTTCAAATATATTTTTCTTTTATTTGTAATACAAAAATATTAATGATTGTCTTCCAATATAATCTAACTTAAATATGAATATAATTTGTGAAAGAATAAAAGATTTAGGGGGAAAATAGCATAAAAGTAATACAATATGTTGAGGAAGGATGCAATATTCTTAGAAAAAATACCAATTTACTGTGAACGAAATAGAAATACAAGATTATGGGGAAAAAAGCATACCTAATGAAAATAATACAATTTGTTGAGGAAGGATACAATATTTTTAAACAAATACAAATTGATTGTGAAAAAAAAAGATACATCTAAACTTAGAAAATACAAATATGTTTGGCATACCCTATTGAAACGACTACAAACTAAAAAAAAAATGTAATGTTCTTAATAAAGACACAAATATTGAGTACAAGAAAATAATTAACAAATAAAAACTAATATGAATACAATTTTTACAACTTTCTTCTCTTCGTCTGAAATGTTCCTTTCTCGATATTTTATTCACCAAATCCAAATATGTATTCACTTGTGCATTATTAACATTATATGCAAAATCTTGAAATTATTAAATATGAATGTATAAAATAACAAATAATATAGGGAAACTTTCACATATAGCCACTTAAAAATAATTAATTACTCTCTATAGCTATAGTTTGATAATTACAATTTGTAGCTACATGTTATTTGGAGGAGAGAGGCGAGCGAGACTGGGAGAGATAGGACAAAGGCGAGAGAGAGGGGGGGAAAACAGTGGGAAAAGGTGAATTTTATATGTATATTAGTTAGATAATTGTATATTATACATATGTAATTGTATATATGGCAAGAGAGACTAGGAGAGGGAGGAGAGAGGTGAGTGATACTGGGAGAGAGAGGAGAGAGGCGAGCGAAAGAGGGCAGAGAGTGGGAGAGAGGTGAATTGTATATGTATATAATTGTATATAACTGTATATTGTACATATATATTTGTGTAAATGGCAAGCGAGATTGGGAGTGAGGAGAGAGGCGAGCGAGATTGAGAGAGGGAGGAGTAAGGCGAGTGAGAGAAGGAAGAGAGTGGGAGAGAGGTATATTGTATGTGTATATAGGCTAAAAATTGTATATTATACATATTTATCTGTATATCCTGGCGAATTAACATAATACAAACATGACTAATTATACAAACTCGAAGTCAGCCCACGTAATTAATGTATAATATTAGTCGCGAGTGGTAATTATTGCAAACTATAGCTATGATGAGTAATTAAATAGTATAAGTTTGCTTATCCGCGTAATTTTCCCAATAATATATGATGTATGAATGCCAATTAGATTACTACAATCTACAAAATCTCAAATATGAAAATAAATCACGAATTTCTAGAAAAAAAATCAGAAGCTACGAAAGAGAGAGGCGGAAGATAAAAACATGAAGAGCAACTAGAAGAGGAAATTAGATGATAGAGAATTTTATTTTACTTTTTTTGAAAAAAATATGAAAGAGAATTGTTGACAAACGTGTGATTTGTTAATAGGGGGGAAAATTCGTGTGTGAGAGAGAGAGGATAGAATGTGCAGAAAAAAAATAGAGAGAGAAAAGTGGGTAAAAGAGTCTTTTTGGGGTAAAAAAGTGAGCGCAATTTGAAGAAAAAAGGAGGTAAATAAATTATAAGAAAAATTGTATATAAAAGCAAACTAATAAATCAAATTAAATGTTATTACTATACTTTGATTTAAGGGAAAAGGGTCAAAATTACCCCTCAACTTTGTTTTATTTGTTGGTTTTACCCCTGCCGTTAAAAGTAGGTTATTTTTACTTGTGTCGTTAATAAACTCAACAAATATACCCCTTCTTGAATGAAAACCCCCAAATCAGTTGAAATTACCCGATTTTTATTGAAATTATCCAAAAAAAAAATTTAACCCAAACCAAAGCCGACCCACTAAACTAAACAAAACTCTTAAAAAAATTAACCCATTTCCAATCTTCTTCATCTCAGTATTCTTCCCCTTCTTCTCAATGTTCCTGGTTAAGTACCCAAAGAACACACAATATTTATTATAGCTAACACATAAATCGTACACTGTCTATTAAAATCAATCGAAAAGACTTCAAATTGTTTGTTGAAAGTTGACAAGGCTTCAACAGCTGCCTTGTGACCACACCAGTAGCATGACTCGTCAAAATTAGTAGTTTTTTTGGACATTCTGATTCAACACCATTGATGGGTGCGACTACTTTATTCTTGCCAACATCCCAACTTCTCTCAACCTATTGAGAACTTTACAATTAACACCGACAAAGGCAAACACAAATGAAATTTTTTCCCAATGAACTGAAGAATAACTCTTCTAATGCTTAAAATACCATAATTTTAATGACTATTCAAACTAAATACAGGACAGTGGTGACTTCTTCTCATGGATCGAAAACAAAAAGAGCCCAAATTGAATGCAGATCTACATAGTTGCTCTTATTGAGTTTGTTTGAGTTATCAAATGCAAAAACCCCAACTTCGATACAAATTTAAAGGAGTTGGCAGATTCTTGAGTCACATAAAAAGACGGAATCATTCTTAAAATTTTGGAGATGATATTGTGTGGCAAATAGTGTGCAATCTGAAAATGTGACACAAACTAGGAATTGTTTCTCTCTTTTTGGGAATTATAATCTTGGTTAATTAAGTATATTTATTTGGGTTATTTAGTTAGATGGGTCGGATATGGGTTATATCTGGTTATTTTTTAATAAAAATCGGGTAATTTCACTTGATTTGGAGATTTCCGTCCAAGAAGGATATATCTGTTGAGTTTATTAACGGCAGGGGTAAAAATAACCTACTTTTAACGGTAAGGGTAAAATCAACCAATAAAACAAAGTTGAGGGGTTTGACCCTTTTCCCTTGATTTAATTGTGCCCTGTAGCAAACTGTTTGTCAGTCACCTCTCTCCCTCAAACTCTCGCTCGTCACTCTCCCTTTCTTTCCTCTCTTTCCCTACTCCCAGATTTCGATGTCACCCTCGCCTCTATCGCTTATACAAACAGAAACGAAATGTATAAATTGTACTTCTGTTTGTATAAATCGAGAGAAAATTGTATATACACCTGCAAATACATATATGTTCGTCCTATACACTTGTAATTATACAATACAAATATTTCCGTACCCAATTTCTTTCTCGTTTTATACATACACAAATTATACAATTGGTTCCTTTATATATGTATAACGAATATACATATTTTTGTTTGCTATGAAACGCAACTATGTAAACTTTGTTATTAGCATGCAAATATGAATTTTGTATTTACTATATGTGAAAGTTGCTCTTATTATTATATTAGGATACATTATATTTGCTCAAATATTGACATTTTTAATAGTTATTTTAAAATATAGATATTTTTAATAATTATGTTAGAAATATTGACTAGTTTTCTAATTTTCCATAAAAAAATGATAACTCAACCCCATTAAGGGTCACGTCGGCCTAACGGACTTACTGTCTTAAGCATCTACTCATCGATCTCGGATTGACAGATCATGTTTGACAATTGAATTAAACAAGGCTACGTTGGTAGATGTCTCAATTCAAATTAGACGAGAGATGGATTCTGCAATCCTTCAAACTCAAGCTACAAGCTATATACCAACCTCCTTATTAAATCTTTTTTCTTTTTAATTGGTCAAAAAAACAAGTGGTATCTCTACAGCATATGCTGGGGGTGGGAGGCAGATATTTATGGTTGGTCTGTGAGAACTATTATCACCATCACATTATCACGATGGGACCTGGTCTTATTATTTTTAATTTTTCTTTAGATAACAATTTGCATGTCATTGGATTTACAACAACCACCACTTGACAATAATAATAACAAAACAAGAGGGCAAGGAGAAAAAATTGGAACATAAAAAATGCGAAATGTGCTCCACCTACCAAACTCTTGATAATTTATTGCTGTATTCCCCATCAAATACAACAAAATACAAACCTACTTGCAAATATTACAGACCCTAGAATTCTGTAACCAAAAAGACGGCAACTACTGTAACCGTCTACTGCTGCCCTATGGTTTCCTGGATTAAACTTACAAAAACTATTGTACATTTGTGGCAAAAAGACACTTGCCACAGGGAGACCAACCACCACAGTCTGGCCTCAACTACCTGCTCACATCCCCTTTACTTCTCCAAGAATCATCCTCTCTCATAATGCTTCCCGCCTGCCCACTAAATTGTTCAGCTTTCGCATAATGCATTTTTATGGCAGCCACCGGATCTGACACCACACCACTGCACTGCAGAATCCCTCCTCTTCCGACAACCACCCCCCTTGTTTGTTGCGGAATACCAACAACATCAAACCCATTTCTTCTTTGCATCTCAGAAAACACCGCGTCTTGCCTCTGTTTCATCTCTATTGTAAAAGGCTGCACATCTCGATTTCTGTACACTTGATAATCTGATCCTGCTACTGCACTGTTGCTACTTGAATCTCTTGCTGCAAACACAGGGGGACTGTTCAAATTCCGCTCAGTCGTCTTCACAACCCCATGCAAACTAGGCTGCTCCATTTTGGTGGAAGATAACCCATAGCTACCAAATGCCGCAGGATATTTAGCCAGCAGGATAGCAGAATCGGGCAACGAAGAAAACCCTGTCTGAATTCTACTCCCATCCCAAAAACCAAAACTCCTCAATGGATGATTCTCAGAACCCAGGAAGTTATTTCGCTCGAATTTTGCAGTGGCTGAATTGCCTTCTAAACTATGACTTGCACTAAAGGAATTGCTACCAACTTTCATCTTCTGATTGCTACCATCAATCCGCTCTGCATTAGAACTGGGATTTGCCTTGGGGCATGGTTTACTGAGAATCTGTCCGAACAATTTCACATCGCCATTCCTACAAGGTTTCTCCACAACTGATGAACTACTTCCTGTCTGTTCTCGGTTAGGAACCAGATCAGAAACAGAACAACCACCGCGATTCGTACCATTGCACTTCTGGAGAAAGCAAGTTGTAGAAAATGTATCTAATTGTAGATTCCTACCCACCTGGATTTCTTGCGATGCAGCTGAAGCTCTGCAGCCTGGATCTCCATTCTCCGTGAGAGTAGACTCTCCCAATAAATAGCTGCCAAGAATCTGGCAGGATTCAACCTGGGCTAACCGTGAAGTGCTTGACAAGGGCTGCTCAGCTGACTGAGTAGCATTCTCACACTGCTTGTCACCAACATTCTCAAGTTCCAGCTCTGATAATTTATCAGCATTAGAAGCTTCAGATATCTGTTTCCTCTGAAACGAAATATTGCTTTCTAAGTAATTCACATCTAGCTTACACTCAGAATCAGATTCTAACTGAGTCCTATTCCGGGATCCATTAAGAGGACATAATCCCCCTCCCCTAGCAGCAGCAAGACGAGAATTATTCCCAAACAACACCATATTGGGCTTTCTGTCTTCCAAAGAGCAGTTCGACCTACTTACTTCAGTTTTTTCTGCTTTTCTATTTTTCAAATCATGTACAGGCGAAGAAACAACTCCCCTGATTTCTTCCCCTAAATGCTTGGTAGAAACTTCACACGGTATGTAAGGCAGGCCAATCTCTGAGGCATCTCCATCAATTTCAACACCTTCCCGAGAAACTGTAATCAGATCCTCATCCCCTTGACCACTTCCAATACAAACACCAATCTGAATCTCACAGTCCCTGTTAAAATCCACCTCTTGCTTATCTACATGACAGTTTACCTGAACTGAATTCTTAGACACAAGTTCAGTATCTACAGAATCCAGTTCTCCAGCCTCGTCTCTGTCATCAGAACTGGTCAAATCAGGCTTCAAAATCCCTGCATCCATACATAAATCAGATACGTTTTCCAACATCAAACTTGATTTTTTAGTCTCCATGACACAAGCATCAGGATCACTTCCACCGTTCATATCAAGCCTATCCAAATTGCCAGATCCAGGAAGAATCTTATCTAATCCAAGACACTTCCTAGCCTTGCTAAAGAAGATCTTGCATTGATCACGGGATCTCGTTCCAACACATCCTGAGACCATAACAAAATCCTTTCCATAAGCTGACACAGCTTGGACGAAGGTTGATTTCTCTTCATCTGTCCAATCAGTAGGATCCATCTCCCCACAGCTATCATCTGAACAGGTTTCATCATCAACACTCTGGGTAACCTCAGGAGTCCGGGGCAATCTGGTCGACAAACCCACTTTCAGGTGCTTCCACTCCTGGTTCCCTTCACCAGGATCAACTGAACTCGTAATGCAAGAACTCATAGCTTCTGATGATAAGGATCCACAAATACCAGCCAAAACATCAGCAGCCACTGTTTCTCTTTCACTATGACATACATCAAGACTGTTTGACCTCTCCAACTCATTGAGTCTGGACGCCTTGTACTCATTGACCATTCGAACACTATACTTTGACATTCCCTTTGGCTGAATTTCAATACTATCCTCCACATTAGCTGCAAGTGCTGATGCAGCACCTAAGATATCGAGAGAAACAGAATTAGCTTCACGGTTCCATCTTTTCCCAGAAGAAGCAACAAGGTATGTATTTGCAGAACAAACTTTTGCTTGTTTAGAGTACTCTGATTTCTTCCTTGTTCTCTCAAAACAATCTGATTTGTGATTCTTATAATAGAACTCAATGCAGTCAGCAGTTGTTTTGTGATCAAGAAAAGAAGCTATCTTCCTGAAGTCTTTCCCAAAGGCAGCAAGCTTGTCAATAAAGTTTTCTCTCTCCTCAGGGGTCCACGGATTGATCAGACCCCTTTCTTCCTCGACAGCGCAGGGATCTGCCACCAGACTGTTCTTTGAAATGAACCTTGACATTGTCCTCTCCTTCTTATCTAAAATTAAAGCAGGCATCCTTAATGTGTTCCTGTAGACCTTTGCCCCAAGTTCTGAGAGTAGCCTGCTTGCAAAGTTCAATATTTCTGATGACGGTACCAGACTTAAGCTTCCAACTGCATTGGCAAAGAAACATTTTTTTCAAATCAGTATTGCAAAGAAGACAACATGAAGGCAAATGAAGACATTAGGCATGCTAACGCCAAAGAAGAAAACAGATCCACACTTATGTACAGAAGTCAGAAACAGATATTAAGGAAGTACCAATTATTTGAAATGAAGGGTATCCGAGCCGGGTGCATACGGGATCTCTCGTGTTATTATTTGGGATTTAAGACTGGGTTCGTAAGGTTGTTATTTCTATGCATGGTGTCATCACCTTTATGCCCCAAACCAGTCAGCCAACCCAAGTCATCCCCCCTAGGGACCAATAAATACTAAAGCACTAGTTCAATTAGAAACAAACTTACAAATAATCACAAACAGATTGCTATCTATGCATGCTGTCATCACTTGAATGCCCCAACCAATCAGCCAACCCGTGTCATTCCCTTGGGACCAATAATTAAAGCACTAGTTCAATTAGAAACAAACTAACAAATAGTCACAAACACATACAACAATCTTACAATCCTTGTACTTAAATGCTACTGACCTTCCCAAAACATTTTTAAGAAAACCCCAACAAAAAAAGCAGAAAGGGGGACTACGACAACAACAATATGCGCCTTGAAATCCCACTAAGTGGGGTCTAGGGAGGGTAGAGTGTACACAAACCTTACCACAACCATGAGGGGGCCGAGAGAGAGGTTGTTTCTGAAAGACCCTCAGCTCAAGTGCATCAAACACAAGTAAAAGGACACGGACACTGCAGATATCTAAATTACAAACAAAAAGATCAAAAGCGCTATATAGCAAACACCATTCTCGTCCTTCTGAAATTTATTGCAAGCCACAATCAAATTTGAAAGGTAACCTTGCTTATATCAGACATGATTAAAAGTAGGATTATTGCTGATTTAAGAGATGGAAAAATAAATTCAAATCAAAGGAAGTTGTGTCCAACACAATCCAACTTGGATACCATAAATTAGTCATGCAACAACAGTCAGGAAAACTGAGACAAACTCAATAAGCTGTCAAAAAGATATCTGGCATAATGACCAACCTAAAAACAAAAAGCATGAGTTTGAGGTCCCCTCCCAATAGAGAATTTTAATTAGTCATGCAGAAGTCAGCATACTAGAAGCAACAGAACTCCGGAGGGGCGGAGGATACATTTAACTTGGGTATTAGGTAGTCCAGTAGGACATATAAAAAACTTCCAGTACTTTCCACTTTTACTCTATATGTTTTCTGCCTGAGATGAATTTAAATGGGGAATATGGTCCGTGGTAGATTCATATAGCCAACCAACTTGTTTAGAATGGTGACAGTTTTTGTTATAATAGAACTTAATAAACCAACTGAAAAGCAAATGGCTATAATTTCTGAACTAGAATAACAAACAAATTTTCAAATGGAAAAAAGGGGGAGAAACTTCCCTCTCAGTAGAGAGAGCCTTACAGCAAAAGTTCGGCAACAATAATTTTTAATTAAAGCGAATGCACAAACCACATTAAGTATAAAACAGCCCTTACATAATTTTGAAGTTGTCAAATTGAACAACAATTCTTTCTACAATGCTGGCACATGCACGGGAGACTGAAACTTGAAGCAGAAACTCAATCTAGATTTTAAAAATAGAGTTCAACCGATGAGGACAATACCATGACATTGACAAAAAAAAAAAGGACCAGAGCATGAAACTCTCTTCCTCTACCTCCACTCTTGGTTAGTATGAGCTATAACTATGTCTGACTACTCCCAGGCTATGAACAACAAAATTGAGTTCACTTCGCTCCAAATCATCCAGACTTATAGAGCTTAACTTTGATTCACCTAACTACTCCTTAACTTTGGATCACAATGTTGGATACTGCACCCAAACCTTGAATAAAGACAGCACAAACACAAAATTCAACTCAATAGATAGTAGTACCAACTTGAGGTAAGAAGTGAGTAGGGTACAGCAAAAGACCAACAATCCAGATATTGAAAATTCTTCCACATCGGTATTTCAGAATTTAAATCTATATAACAATAATGCTTCCACCTAAAAATACGCACTCATAACAAAGCAACTAAGCTAATTGTGGGCTATATTTAGAGGGGGAAAAGTAGCACAAAGGGTTAATGGTACAGCAAAGATAGAAGGAAATAACTTACCAGTAGCAGAAAATCGTGAACGAATTGTGGAACGGTGTTTTTGATGTCCTATCTGCACAGGGCGCAGACTGAAGTCAAACTTTTTCTGAGACTTTGCACGAAACTTCCTAACGGAAAGCATGCGAATATCCTCCTTCCAAAGGTGCTGATGTACCCTAAACTTTAAGGCAATTATCTTTTCTTTGAACTGTTGAAACTGCTTCCTCTTTACAAATCTTTCCTTAACCGCAGGATCAATTTGAAACGAAGAGCCTCTGACCGCTCTTGAAAAATCAAAACTGCATTTGCTAGCAGGCAGTTGGTTCTTAAATACTTCAAATGCTCTTTCTGCAGAATCTTTGTTGGCAGCTATTATCAAATTATATAAAGCATCTTTTCCACAATTCGAACTGCCATTGGAAGCGGAATCAGAATGATTTGCAGTTGGCTGGGAGCTCTCCCCGCAAGCAATTGCATCCCTTGCTTTTTCCTCGTTGATGTTGCATAGCTTTAAATCTGAACTTCTAGACTTAGCCTTCTCCTCAGTTATACTGCACATGTTGACATTCAATCTTCTAGACTTACTGTCATCTGAAATCAACATTCCACCATGTCTCATGGAAACAACAGGTTCCACACTTTTCTCAGAGGGCAATTGAACAAACTTCGAAGTTGCACTACCAGGGCTATCAATGTCCTCTACTTTCACCTGGGCCGGCTCATTACCATGTATATCAGCCTCTTCCTGTCCCATCAAATCATCTGGTATATCAACTAGCAAAGGAGCAGGTCTGGAAGCTGTATTAGAAGTAGCGCCTTGATCTTCCTGAGAATTTGCATAGCAATCTTTTGGTGGAGAACAGGAAGCAGATGGAACAAGCTGGTTATTTTCAGGTCCAGAGATCAATGTCTTCAGTTCATTCTCAAGTGAATCAATCTCAACTTCAGTTTTTTCCAGGGCCTTAGTAATATCACTCTTCCACACTATCAACTTGTTAACTGCAGTTGATCTCATAAAACCAGAGTCCACAGAATTTGGGTCCTCTGATAGTAGCAATTCATTGATTGAAGAGTTCAAGTTGGAAATTTGAGCAAGATCCCAATTCTCTAAGTTAAAACCTGATCCCTCAGAGTAATACTGGGAGACAACACTGGGTGAGCCACATAAATTACCAACATCCTGATCAATGTTTGTTGCCTTGACTAATTGTTTATCCTCAAGACCTGTTAATATCAAGCATGGGCAAAAACTGTGAATTAGATACTAATCCTCTGAGCCAAGCAGAAACAAATTGTGAATAATTGTTCTTCTTTTCTTAATCTCTTATACCTAAAAGGCTCAATTGTCTAGCTCCTGGGTGTTCAACTGCAAACCCATTATTTCATATCAACCCACTTAAAAGGAAAAGAAAGGACAGCGAGAAATAAAAACCAATCCGATGACTATGGACAAGATGAAGAGCACATGAATTTTCTCTACTCAATACTGTCAATGGAAGGAGATCCCTAGGATTCTGCTACAAAACCACACTACATATAAGAAAAATAGACATGCTTTTGTCCTTAGGCAAACCACAACAGATGGGAGCCAGCCAATAAGAGCGCTCTCTCTTTTTTGAACAATTGAAGCACTCGAAAGCTCCACATTGAGAATATTAAAGCCTCCAAGACAGGGATATGCAGCAGTGAAGATGCAAAATATATGCTTCCACGCTTAAAAAATGTTATAAGCTAGTGAGTCACATAGAGGTGCCAAACAGACCCCATCATTGATTTGAGATCTTGATAAGGTGAATACCCAGTCTATTCAATGCTAGGCCATAATGAGTATAAGGACCTCAAAAAAAATCTCTTCACTTCATGTGTAGGATAAGCAAAGAAGCCAAAAAGAACAGATAGAGCTTAAGAGTGTCAATCACTAGATACTAGAATTTGTTGAATAAGAGCATATCAAGTTTTTCTCAAAAAGAGCAGCATATCAAGTACTATAAATATAACATTTCAGTAACTGGAAAATTTTGTGAAACTTGTAATACGTGTATCCTAAAGGTAAAGGTTGTGTTACATATTATGCCTGCAAATACCAAAGTTCGACGATTTTGAATCAAATCAGAAATCCATGATCTTCACCCAATAATTATAATTGAAAATAAGGACATTACACTTTGCATTGAACAAATAAGCATTTTCATAAATTAATTTTTTTAACATTCAAATTAATAGCATGTTTGGTCAAACTTCTAAAATCAGCTTATTTAGAGAAGTATTCTTCAAAAAGTACTTCTAGTGATAAGCAGTTTGTATGTTGCCACATAAATTTAACACACTTTTGAACAATAATTAGTGTTTGGCCAAGCTTTTTAAAAGTGAGTCTAGGTGTATGTTTCTCAAAAGTGCTTTACGAAATTTTGGGGAAAAGCTAATTTTTAGCTTCTAAAAAGCAGCTTATGCTACAGGTCAGAAGCACTTCTTTCTCTCAAAAACTTGACAAGCATCTCACTTTTTAGGAATAAGTACTTTTGGCCTCCCAAATATCTGGCAATACAAGCTATAAGGCCAAAAAAATTGTCGCTGTTGCTAGAACAGTGAAACACAGACCCAAAAGAATGTAAAAGTACAGTTCCTGACAGTTTAGACACTTTAACACAAACAACTACCTAGATACTGTCTTTTCCAGCATTCTTCTGCTCTAGTTTTCTTTTCTCAGCCTCTTATTTGTTCATTTGGCATTCCTTTAATCTTTTGGCAATTTTTGCTCCATAAAAGATCAAGTTCTGCTCGGACCACACACTGTGAACCTAAATTCACAACATTACAATATGGAATTACTTGAGAATAATACCTGGAGAAGAACTACAAGCAACTGACGACGGTGTGGCAGGAGAGGGACAATCGGGAAAAACAGCAACTCTTGGGCTTCTGTCTGCCAGGTTCAAGGGCTGAGAATGACCAGGTTCCGCACTATCACCAGATATAGAAGCTCCCACCTTTACAGCATTATCCTCAGGACCTTCAACTTTCTTCTTCTCATACTTGGCCAGTCCTTCTCCCCAACCCAGACGCGGTTTCTTCCTGGAAGATGTCTCTTCAGAGGGGGTAGCAGAAGTTACACAAGCAGTTGCATCCCCTGTAAGAGATTTAACAGCTTTCGAGTTTCCAAGCTGCAATTCAGTCTTTGTCTCATTAGAATCCACTCCGATGCTTTTTGAGCTACCAGAATGACTTAATGATCCCCTTGATGATAAGCTTCCAGACCGAGTCCATTTCAATGGCCTCCATTCGATTGACCCCAGCGAGCTCTCCCTCTCAAATCTTTGCCCCGCGCTTGCTGTTCCGTTAATACTACCACTCTTATTGTGCTGCTCTCTGGAGTGAGATTGATCACATGTGTTAACATGCTCAGAATGAGGATGAGAAAGACTGTGAGGCACCGCAACATCCATTGACCTCTGATCATTTGTAGCATCGTTCTGTCTTGCAGAACCACTGGGGGATGCAGCTTCCCAGGAGTGACCACCTCTCCAGTCCCTCTGACCAAAGGACCTATTTTCCCTGCTATTTCTTCCATATCTCCCACCATCCCCGCGAGATGGCCGATTGCTCTCATCTTCAACAATCTTATCATTCGAACGAGAAGGCATGAAACCATGTCCAGGTTCTTCAGGACACATGTGATAACTACCCTGCTTACCACCATGACCTTCAGCAGAAAAAATTCCAATCCCCAATAAAATTAGGTTGGAAAAATCATCAGATACAAATAAAATAAAAAGGGTATTTAGAAGAAAAATGGATTTCACATGAGCTTTAAACTTGGGATAAAGCATAAACTGAGAGATAAAGAAGAAAATCACAGATCTGCATACATATAGGAAAAAATATCATGAGCTTTAGCACCAGATCAGCCCTAGATACAAGCTATGTCTGGCTGAGTCATATAACTGAAACCGAAGAAATGAAAGACTACAGATCCAAGCATGAAGAAGCAATAAAATTGTAATTTTAGTAAAGTAGTAGCTTCAACCCAAAAACCATTAGACCCAGAAATTTGTAGATCGACCCATAAGGATAAATTAGCGAAAGGGTATGAAAAATAAGAAAAACCCTAGATGAAGGGAAGCATAAAAACTCACCAGAAGTGGCTCTAGAACGATAATCAGGATTCCATCGTGAAGAAGTGTAGTGGTGGTGGGGTGTAGGCTCCCTCCACCGATCGTGCTTCCTCTCCTTGAAGAAGTCCTTTCGATCCCAAGGCAATGGCTCTGGCGGCATCAATTCTACCCTCTAATTTTTTTCTCCTAATTTGCATCACACGTCCCCACACACAAAATCAAACAAAACCCACAACCACCGAACCAAAGAAATCCTGAAGAATTAAATAAAGGTCCTAAAATCAGCCAAAACTGCACCAAACCCCACGGCACAACCAAAAAGAAAACTAGGGTTAGGGTTTCAGAAACTCGAAAAAAATCAATAAAAATAAAAAAAAATTGAAGAAAACATTTGATTCTTGGCTGGTTTCTTGTTGGTGTGAATGGAGAATCAGATAGAGAATAAAGGAAGAGAGTGTATTTGTGTTTGTGTTGTTGATAAGGGACAAAAGAAAAAAAAAGAGGCAACCCAGAGAGAGAGAGAAGAGAAGAGAGGGAAAGAAGAAAATGATTTTTTTTATTTTTTATATTTTATATTTTATATTTTTGACGAGATAAGAGAGAGAGAGCGCGGAACGTATGCGGATCTCAACCCACTAATTATGCCACAATTCATTCAACTTTTGCATCCGCTCAAATTTATTACCCTATTCTTATTTTATTCATATTCATATTAATATTAAAGTTCACTCCCAATTTTGTTTTCTTTTTATTTTTATATATACACTTACTATACTACACACAATTATTATTATTGTTATGAAACTACATAAAATTAGAAGAAGAAAGTAGAGCAAAGAGAAAAGATCTCTTATTCGTAGTATATTCAGGATTTATAGATCTTTCACAAATCTTATTTACAATGAAGGAAAATCCCTTATTTATAGGGAAAACCTTACTTGGTCCCCAAGTAGGATTCCTAACCATATCCTACAAGGACTTCACATAATTAGACATTCACTATAACACAAATTGTTTATAACACTCCCCCTTGAATGTCGGTAGATTATGTGCCTCGTTAAAACCTTACTAGATAAAACCCAGTAGGAAAAAAATCTAGTGAAGGAAAAAGAGTACACATATCCAATAATACGCATTATGGATACCTCATTAAAAATCTTACAAGGAAAATTCAGTGGGACAAAACCTTGTGAGGGAAAAAGAGTACATCGCGTATTAACTCCCCCTTATGAGAACATCAATGCAGAGACTAGAATCTTCGTTTTCCAAGCTTGTGCACCATCTTCTTGAAAGTTGTAGTTGATAGAGACTTGGTGAATAAATCAACAATAATATTACTTGAATAGACCTCTTATATGTTGATATCACCATTCTTGGGAGCTTATGAGTGTAGAAAAACCTTGACGAGATATACTTTCTTCTATTTGCTTTTATGAATCTTTCCTTCAAGATCAAATATTTCTGCAAGTTCCTTACTTCTACTTCTTTAAGCAAATAATCTATTGCCTTTTGAAAACTCTTCAAGAGTTTTGATTCTAGTCGTCAACTTGCATAATAATACTTGTATATGCTCTATGCATTTTGAATCTATTTAATCCTTATGAGGATGATAAACAAGTTTTCCAAAAAGTTGTATATGCTTTAGATTTTGAACCCATTGGATATTTTCATATCAATTTCGTCAAGTAACAACATTTAATATTAGATGTATGACATCTTCTAGTGCCTAGATTGCAAATAAGATTTACGCTTACCAAGATGCATCATTCCACTTTCACTTGATAATTATTTCTACACATGCATGCTTTAATAGATGTAGAATTCATATCCTCATCATCTTTTACAATATTGCGCGCTATTGTATCAAAGATATCGTCAACGATATACCATTTTGTATCGATTCACAATACGACAAAACTTATTGAGATCTCATCACTTCATTATTTTTAGGTAGCTATCCTTCTCATGAGGTTTCATAAAGTGTTATGTCGTAGGCTCTCCAAGAGCATATTGTATCCTTATTATGATCATTTTGATTCTTTGATCCTCCCCCTTTTTCAAGGATTATTTTATTTAGAATTGATTAGTCCATCATGCTTTATGCATGTCATAGACTTTATCCTCGAGGGACATTCAATAAATGTATTTACAACTCTTGTGTTGCTTCTAGTCTCCCCCTTATGTTAGACAAACTAATATATATCTCGATCTTTTGGAGAATCTATCTTTGTGCATCATTGTATATTCGTTGATTATATGCTACATACCAAAATAATCAGATGAGAAATATTTGGCCCTAATCATAAATCAACAGAAAGAAAATCTGATTGGTTTGATGCATACAATTACTTTTGTATGCGGTATTATATTTCAAATCAACACATGGAGCTTTATTTTCACAGACAATTATTTCACTATTTCAGACATTTAATGTCATAACATCTTGAGCATTTATCAATATTATCAAGATAAATTGTCTTGATTACATATTTTGAAATTGTGCTCTTAACTCAATTATTTTTGCACAAACAATTTTGTGAATGTCAAACTACATGTTGACAACAAACGCACATGTGATTATCTTATAAATACATCTTTTTATCATTTCACATGATAGGTGAACGGGCTCATATTCACCTTTTTTATTTTTCAGAATTTAGAGATTTAATCTCAACACTAGTTGATCCAATCAACTTGTCATGAGAACAAACAACAAAAGAATTCTTGAAGAATCTTTTAGTTTTTCAATGTATGTTCATTACTCAGTATGCACATCTTTCAGATGTAATGCCAACTTAATAAATTATTAGTACTTGTAAACTGCAATTTTTTAACGTCATGTGCCTTTTGCTAAAGTAAATTTCTGATTTACTATTATATGAGTAAATTTCAATTTTATTAATCAAAGAGTAATTTTCAGATTTATTTCTTCTCAAATACTTCACCCTTTAGGTGAGTCGTGATCCCATCATTGAATGAACTAATCTAAAGAAAATTGTGCATGTAACATGTTATTTGTGCCAATATTTTTGCAAACATCAAGTTGCGAGATAATAATAGGCACACATGAGACCATATAAAAGAAACATTTATTAGGATCATTAAATATCTAAACAATCCACTAAGTGGATGACTAGGTCCACAAATATCTGTATATGTTCCTAGAATGCAGAGTCAATCTCAACTTTCGTTTATGATGGTCTCACAATTAGCTAGCCTTGCTAACAAGTAGTATAAAAGAATTCACCATTTAAAAGAATTTCTAGTTTCTTCCATGGATGTCCATTTTAATTTTTCATAATTCGTCTAAAATTATAGACTAACGATGTCACAGACAATCGTGTCAGACTAGGAAAGTATTGAAATTAGTAAACTTCTTATTTACCATAAAATATAACTCAATTGCATTAATTCTTGTCCAATACAAGCCCGAAGATAAAACATGAAACTTTTCTATAATAAATGTCTTCTCAGAGACATTCTTGGTAATACCACATCATTGATCAAAGGTCGCAATCTTTCACATGCCTAGCATGGTGGCTTACATCTCATTCCCTTTAGAGAATGGATTCATATTTTCACATTTATCAGAAGTTCTCATTCTTCATGAATGGAACACAAACATGTGAGCTTTTCAAATTATGATAGCTTTATGTGCATTATTCAATCACTTGTCTTCTTTCAGACATATTATGCACTAATACCACATTCACTTTTGTAATGGAGTAAATTCAGTAAATTTCATGACTCTTCATCTGAAACACATTAGTTTTTCTTTAGTCATTATTATATCATCAATATGGTGCATTAAGACTCAAATTCAATGTCTTATCCATATAAAAGTGTCTTAGGTCATAAATTGACGGGTCTTGAACCCAATATCGTATCATCATGGTGCATCAGGACTTTAACCCAATGTCTTATCCTCTTTGTGCGATTAGACATAAATCCATCGTCTTATTCTTTTGGTGCGATAAAACTTAAATTTATCGTCTTACCCACAATGAGGCTCAACCTCAAGCCTTTAAAATAATTGCAATTTATCACTTTTGATGATCATTAATATGATCACATATTATAATTACACACAAAATTGAAATTATTGATTTATTATAATCAACATTAGTAGTTAATAAATATAGCTTAATAGATCACATACCTCATATAAAGGTTGAAAACATACCTTTCACTAAATTGTGCTTATTCAATTTTTAAAATAAATTAAGAAATTTTCTTCCCAATTAATTAAAATTAAATGTATAAAAGTCAACAAGTCTCTTTAAATACTTACTTTAGATGGTACCTCCAGATCTGTTACATAAATAATTATAACATAAAGATAAATCATACATTGAAGATATAAGAAACTTATTGCATAACTTATGCAAAATCTTTTTTGCACTTTTTCCGTCTTCTACATAATTCTTTAAGAATAGAACAATCGTGCTGATAACGTATTATGAAACTATATAAAATTAGAAGAAGAAAGTAGAGCAAAGAGAAAAGATCTCTTATTCATAGTATATTCAGGATTCATAGATCTCTCACAAATCTTATTTACAATGAAGGGAAACCCTTTATTTATAGGGAAAACCTTACTTGGTCCCCAAGTAGGATTCCTAACCATATCCTACAAGGACTCCACATAATTAGACATTCACTATAACACAAATTGTTTATAACAATTATCATTTACTTATTCCTTTTTGTGTGTGTTTATTCAAAATATAACTTCTAAAGAAGTATTGAAAAATATATTTACTTATTTTGAGGAAATTTTTTTTTTTTGAAAATAACAAATTAGAAAAATCACTTTTAAATAAAAGTAAAAACAGTTTTTCATTATTGGAAAAAAGTTAAAAATTTATGATTCTTATTAATTAAAAAAAGTAGAAAATTATTTTTTTAAAAAATAAAATATGTATTCCGTATATACATATTTACCAATATAACCATTTTAATTAATTAGCATTTACAATAAATCTGATTAAATTTCATTTACACGATAAATTTATATTTTATATATCATTTTACATATTATTTTACAGAATTAAAAAAAAGGTAAAATTAATATTTTTTGCAAAATTAGAAAAAAATACCAATTACATATTTTAGTCCTCTTCGAAAAAAATATAATATTGATTTGAAAATTTGAATATATATATATATATATATATATATAATTTAAATTTTCTAATTGATATTTAAAATAGTTTCTCTTTATAAACTAACTTATGTTATAAAATAATATATTGTGAATGTCCACTACACAAAATGTTTACTACATTACTTCCCTCCATTATGAAGATTATCCACTACACCAAGAAGTTTCTATATTACTTCCCTCCATTATGAAGATAACCTCCACCTTTATGATAATTATTATTGTAACATTTCACCTCCATAACCTCCTTCTTTATATTCATGTTTAATGTCATGTTTATGACTAACCTTTTGTATGTCTCTATGTTACACTATAAATAGGGGCATAAGAATTCATATTGTATACACTTAAAGATTGGATGAATACTTTGAAGAATAAAAAATGTTCTCATCTTTTGTCTCCCTATTTCTATTGCTTTATATTTTATATTTCTTGTCTTATTTTGCTTTAGTTTTACAATAACTTAGTAATAAAAGTACATTATTGATACTTGACATTTTTCGTAATTTGACTCTTAGAAGCACTTTTTAAAAACGAATTAGTCAGAAACAAATTGATTATAGAAAATATTTTTCAAATGAATTTGTCAAGTACAAATTAATTTTTTTCAAAAACACTTTTTGAAAAATAATTCTTTAAAAAAATACTTCTAAAAATAAACAATTTTTAACAGCAATACGCCAAACAGACTCTTAGTTCCATTCTCGAAATATAAACCGTCTTGAAAATATCTTCCTATTTGATTGATTGAACTTAAGTATACTAGCAAGTGGACTCAAACTCTTCTAGAAATGTGAGAATATGAATAAAAAATCGAGAAAAGTGTTGAAAACACCTCTAAGCTTGGTAAGAATTTAGAAATATATTTCAGCCATGTGGCAAGATCATGTGAGTATTTATGTTTTGTTAGTCAAGTAAGCAGTGTTTTTAAGACTGTCAATAGTTCAAAAATGAAACTAATAATTTGCGCCAAGTTTTAAAATTGTTTTCTATATTTATATCTGAAAAAAACTTGGAAAAATAGTAGAGAGCGACCAAAAGATGTGAATCAATATATATATATATATAAATGAGGACCATAAAGGAGGTGATGTGACACCTCTATATGGCCTCCATTTACATTTAGCTTTTTTCATCTTTTTTTTTAAAAAAATATTATACATCATAAAAAATTACGTTACAAATAAATATTTTATTAATGGTGGTCATTTATAACAAAAACTCTTCATATTTTTTTATTTATTTGTCTCAGTTATAATTAAAAGAGAAACATAATTTATTTATTTTTTATTTTTTCATTTAAATTAATTATTTTATTGTAAAAATATATTACTTTATTTATACAAATATACAAATAAATACTTTATTCATGTATGAACATTTATAATAAAAAAAACTCTCTATATTTTTTTTCTATTTGTTTATCTCACTTCTAATCATGAAATCATAGTGTTATTTTTTTTTACATTTTAAGTATTTTTATTTTTAAGAATGGGTATTGGGGTACATAGGGATCCCAATGCCCAATATTGCGTAATATTGNACTTTTAATAATATTCATGACTCTCATAATTTTTATATTCATTCCAATTTAAATTTATAAGTTTATGTGTCGTATGTAATTCCTTTATTTTGCCTATAAATTTATATTAGTTTCATGAAGATTCACATTCACAATTATTCTTTCTTTTTTCTCATATAAGTTTGATTTGTAACAAAAAAAGAAGTACATGAAGGTAAGAAATACTTCATTGAAATTTTTATTTTTTATTTCCTCTATTATTGTCTATATAAATTCGTATTTGATTTGTGAAGGAAACTAACATGTTATTGTAACAATTCAAATAATTACGAAGTGGCAACTATCCTAATTGTTATTGTAACAACAATTATATCTGCTTGATATCTGCATAATTCTTTTAATTAATTAAAAAATCAAATATTTTAAAAATCTCAAAATCAAAACAAAATTGTCCGTAAAAACAAGAACAAAAATGTGATAAAAATGTTATACGAGAAGTCATCCTCACAATAACCCGACGATACAGATATTGTTGTTTCACAAAGTAAAAAGACCTGAAATAGCCCCGCGAACTGTTTCGTAGCCTTTCTGAGTGTATTTCGCATAAGTTGACGGTAAAGATAATAATAATGAAAGTAATGATCTACGCAAGCATATGACATACAATATGAAATGATGTAAATATATGTCAATCACAAATAAATAATGTGACATATATAAATAAGATATGCACCTTTAAAAGGTCATATATTTCTCAACCCAATCATTTTTGTCGTCGTCGTGTCAACCCTTCTACCACCATCATCATCACCATCTCCTGCTTTTACTCTTCCATCACCATCATATTTTTCATCATTTTAATCATCATCCCCTTCATGGACTCCATTTCTCACTTTCATTCATATATATTAATATTGTTACAATTATACTAAAATTGTTCAAAAACTTCAATTATTATTTGAATATTATAATAACTACATCGAAGTAGTTATGATAATTTCAGCAATAGTTATAACAACTCAAATGATTTTTGAAATTATTGAAACATTTCAAATAATCACCGAGGTTAGCAACTATCGTAGTTGTTGCAGCAACAACTATCATATCTATTTCATTTTGTATAAAATTGCTTTGAATGAATTTTAAATCATTATTTTTTCAAATCAAACAAAATGGTTCATAAGAATAAGAACAGAGTGAATACAATTAAAAGGATGAACATTGATAGTAATGACGATTACAATAAGACGATAAAAAAATAGAAGAAGGCGAGAAAGATGATGACGGGAGAGATATTGTAAGGAAATAGAGACAGTGGGATATAGAAAAAGAAAAGAAGACTGTAAAGATAATCTTGAAAGAAGGGGGAAATTTTAAATTTTGAAATATCAAATATAAGGAAATATGAATTGGAAATATCTAATATCAATATGTGTGTTTGGGGCAATTAAATTGCACTTTAAGTACAAGGTAGTCATTTCACTTATATCTACAATTGCAGCTCTTTCATATTACTTTTCCAATGACACATTATAAGCAACATATCTTCTACTATACTCTTTTGGTGACACCTATTAAGCCAAATGTCTTCTACTAGCACCTTGTCACCTCTTTATTTCATTTGTCTTCTCCATTCGGTAAGAGCATTATTTTCTCTCTGTCCAATTTATTTTTCATATGCTTTTTTCTTTCCTTGTTTATTTTTTTATTTATAATTTTATTTTTGAATTAATAGCGAAGTTTTTAGCTAGACTAGATTATACTTATGCAAGATGTATTATTTTTTTTTTAAAAAAAATTGACAATATTATAGCATTGAGAAAACCTTAGTTAGCATCATCTCTTGAAGAAAATATTACAAATGATCGGTAATTTGCCAATGAAATTTGAATTTTCCACAGGAGGCATGTTTGTCATAGAATACGCAACAAGAGTGCTTGATAATATGCTTAAAGCAATTAATTTTTTTTTAAAAAATACTTTATTTTCTTTTAATTAACGTTCTCCAATTTGAATCTGGCTATTTCACTTTCCTGGATTTGATTTTATTGTTTCAGTTAGTTGAATTGATATTCTTGTGTATTTAATGGATTGACGCCCTTTTGTCGATTTGATTGACTGGTGATCACATGAGGTTCAATAAGATTTTTTTTTCTTGGATGTGAGAATCAATATTAGTTAAGGAACTCTTAAGAATGTCAAGTCTTTGCTTATGCGAGGTAATTTTTTCGCAATTATTGCACATCTATACTTCATTTCAATTTGAGATCAACTTAGCATTTGACAGAGTTTATTAGACTTTTGTGACGACTCACCACGTCATCATGCCACATAAGTAACACATGACACAAAGTTGTCCATTTGAAAAGAATTTTATAGGAAAAAGGCTAGTTATTAGTAGAATATTCTAGAGAAATAAAGAGAGTTCCTATGGAAGTTCCTAGAGTTTTTAGGATTTGCATGAAAGGTCCTCAAAATTTTCTAACATTGTAGTAGATTCTAAAGAGAGGACTATTTTGTAAATATCTAGGGACCTATTTACACTTTAGTCTCAAAGTTAGTACTATAAATAAAGGGACATCCATTTGTAAAATCATCAAACAAAAATCAACAAATTTCTCTACAATACAATCTTTCCAAGCAATCCTCTTATGTTATTTATTTCATTCTCATAGAGATTCCTAGAATCTTAGACTGACTTGGCATAGCAAGATCGTGAGCAAGTGGTGCAAGAAAGTGAGAAAATTGTCAAGTGTCGCATGTGTACTTAGTAAAAGACTAAGGACATGACAACATGATATCAGAGCCAGGTTACAACTAAAGAAACGACAAATGACGAAAAAATCAATGTTTCTAACACTTAAGCCAATGTCATCCAAGATGATGTAGTCAAGAATCATTGTGGCAAAAAGAGGAACGCCAACAACATGAAAATGATAGGTCGTTCGAGGTTAAGCAAAATGAAGAGCTTACATCCCAAGAATGATAGAAACGAGCGAGAATGATATGGAGATCCTATTTGAGTACGTCTCGCTCAGTAGAGAGTTAGTTAATGCGGGGATGGATGTCGTCGAGATATTTAGCCAATGTTGGGGAAAGTAGAAGGCACTCTAGGCGTTCTTGGGGGACATACTTTTGAAGAGATTAAAAGCATCCGAAGCAACTTGGATGGAAAAATACAAACTCTGATAGAGATGAGACAAATCATCACTACTTTAAGTAGGATTAAGTTTCAATTTTAAAAATTAATTCCAAATTTTAAATCAAATACAAATATCAATTCTTAAAGAAACATCAACTTACCTCATTTTTATCAATTTTTTCAATGAATATCTCACGTTACACCATAAAATTACCCCTCACATTACTTAGCCACCTTTTCTCTATATTATCCACTAAAACATCATAGAAAAATCAATAAAACGTACTAGCCGTTGACACCTAATTTTGAACCCCCACAATAGAGATCAATCATCGAGTTTCTTTGATTTCGAATGATTTGAAACAATTAATTTTATGAAATTCACATTTTTTTTCAATTTTTTCTTAAATAATTGTCACTTTTTTTATTTATAAACTCTAAGTTATAAATATTATTTCACATAATTATGTGTATAATTAATGCATTTTATTAATACTCGAAAATCATCTCAAAAGATTTTATATTTTAGTTAAATTTTTTATCAAATTAGTTTAGTTTAAATTATGATTTTAATTTTTGGACATTTAGTTTAATTAAGTTTATTATTTTATTTCGTTGAAATTAAGAATCTCGTTCATTGATCATATCATTGTCATATTTAAATCTTAGCCAAATTCACTAGTTAAACTCAATTTGGTTAAGTTTTAACTTAAATTTGGTAGATTTGCAATCCATTGGCCATCTCCTTATTACACGTATAACCTTTCCTTACCTCACATTCAACTCATTAAAAGATCAATTTTGGTTTTTTTCTAATTTCTAGCAGTCAAAGATCCATTCCAACCCACAATAATAATACAACAACTCAATTCTCACAATACACCATTGTACAATACATATAACACTATCAAAATTACCCTTTTATGTGTTCTTCTTCTTTACACAAAGAACTCAAAACGCAACCTAGGGATTCCATAATCCCAGTGCATGTCCTCTCTGCTTCTCCCCTATCATCTTTGTACAAAGAACATTGAAGAATAATTCAGGTGTCTCAATATCATGTTCTTGCTCGTCCTTGCACAAGATCAGACGACTTTCTTCAAAAATTCGTTGAGGATTTGTACCGATTCCAGCTATTCAAACTTATCTCTACAAGAAAATTTGAAATTGGAATTCAAATTCTAATCCAAAATTCTACTCATTTTTGTCACAATCCAAAAATGGACTTGATGACACTCGTCTTATCCCACCAAGACAAGTCTGCGTAAAACTCAACCATTACAATAAAATGCGGAAATTTTATAAAAAACTCAAAAATACCCCAAAAATCTGATTGTCACATGTGCAATCCTCTAAAGTATTACAAATGAATCAAAAGAAAATAAAGTCTCATATGACATTGTTTCCATAGCAGAACAAGATCATAAGTGGAGTAAGAAGGTCTGCTGAGATGACAAACAACTACCTCACAAATCTCTAAGAAGCTTCGGAAAAGAAGAAAATATATCACAAAGATCCGGGCTAGTAACCTATAAAAAAGTTGTGGAAGCAAGGGGCGGATACCAAACCCCACGGTACTCAGCAAGTAAACCTCTAAACACAAGCTAAGGGAACTAAACATGGTCCTATCAACCCTGCTTCGCCAACTTCCACCCAATAGGAGATATGCACCTTATCCCATAAAGAGCTTCATATGGAGCTATTTGGATGCTCGAATGATAACTATTGTTGGAAGTGAACTCAATTTGAGGTAGGTGATCATCCCAATCTCCCTTGAAGTCAATCACACAAGATCTCAACATATCTTCTAAGGTATGGATAGTACGTTCTGCTTGTCCATTTGTCTGAGGATGAAAACCAGTGCTCAAATTCACCTTTGAACCCAAACCTTTCCTGAAGGATTTCCAGAATTGTGCAGTAAACTGTGCACCTCTATCTGAAATAATGGAGACCGGAACCCCATCAAGTCTTACCACTTCTTGAATATACAACTTTGCATAATCTTCGGCTGAATAAGTAGTCCTTACTGGCAAGAAATGGGCTGACTTTGTCATGCTGTCGACAATCACCCAAATAGAATCATGTTGCCTTTGTGATCTTGGCAAGCCTGTGATGAATTCCATATTAATCATATCCCATTTCATTACGAAAGTTCTATATTCTGAGCTTAACCTCCAGGTATTTGGTGTTCCACTTTTACTTGCTGACAATTTGAACCCTTGGAAATAAACTCAGCAATATCTTCCTTCATACCTTCCCACCAATATACTTCTCTCAAATCGTGATACATCTTGGTGGAACCTGGATGAATAAATTATCAGGAGCTATGAGCCTCTACCAAGATCCTATCCTGGAGTCCATCCACCTTAGGTACACATAATCTGTCTTGGTAATTTAGCACACCATCTCCCCCTTGTTCAAAAGCCAATACTCTTTGGTTATGGAAACTTACCTAAAAATCAAGCAATATAAGGTCTTGGTCTTGCTTCTCTTTCACCTCCGAAACTAAGGACGACTCTGTCCCATTGGTCACCACTATGCCTCCTTCTGTGGAATCCATAAGTTGGACTCCCAAACGTGCAAGTCTGTGCACATCCTTATCTAAATTCTTCTTATCTTCTTCAACATGGGAAGTACTTTCCATGGACAAGCTGCTTAAGGCATCAACAACCACATTAGCCTAACCTGAGTGGTAAAGAATACTCATGTCATAATCCTTGAGTAATTCCAACCACCTTCTTTGTCTGAGGTTGAGCTCTTTCTAAGTGAACACATATGGAGGCTCTTGTGATCAGTGAATTTATCAACATGAATACCATAAACATAGTGACGTCATATCTTCAAAGCAAACATTATTACCGCTAATTCTAAGTCACGAGTTGGATAGTTCTTTTCATGAACCTTCAACTGTCCGGAAGCATAAGCTATGACCTTGCCATTTTGCATTAACACACAACCCAAGCCAACTCTTATGTGTCACAATACACCATGAAGCCTTGAGTACCCTCTGGTAAGGTCAAAACTGGAGCGGTAGTCAATCTCTTTTTCAACTCCTAAAAGCTTTTCTCACAAATTTTCGACCTTTGAAACTTGACTGTCATCTGAGTTAATTTGGTCAAAGGATAAGAATGGAGGAAAATCCTTCAACAGATATTTTATAATAGCCAGCTAAGCCCAAGAAAATCCTTATATATCTGTTGGAGATGTGGGTCTAAGCCAGCTCTGAACTGCTTCAATCTTATAAGTGTCGACTCTAATCCCTTCACCAAAAACAATGTAGCCCGAGAATGCCACGGACTTAAGCCAAAACTCACACTTGGAGAACTTGGCGTATAACTCTTTATCTCTCAACGTCTGAAGAACAATCCTGAGGTGACTAACATGATCTTCTTCATTCCTTGAATAAACCAGTATGTCATCAATGAAAACGATGACAAAAAAATCTAAAAAAGGTTTTAAAACTCTGTTCATAAGGTCCATGAATGCCGCAAGTTCATTTGTCAAGCCAAAAGACCAAACAAAAATCCACAGTGTCCATACCTTGTTCTAAAAGCTGTCTTAAGAATATCTTCCCCTACTTTCAACTGATGATAGCCTGATTTGAGGCCAATCTTGGAAAAGAAAGAAGCACCTTAAAGTTGATCGAACAAATCATCTATCCTTGGAAGAGGATATTTGTTCTTGATGGTGACCTTATTCAACTGATGGTAGTCCATACACATCCTAAGGGACCCATCCTTCTTCCTAACAAACAAGACCGGAGCGCCCCAAGGTGATACATTTGGTCGAATGAAACCTTTATCTAATGGATCTTTCAACTACTCTTTTAGTTCTTTTAACTGTGTTGGTGCCATTCTGTATGGAGGAATAGAGATAGGACGAGTATCTGGGATGATGTATATGCCAAGTCTATCTCTCTTTCGGGAGGGACTTCGGGTAGATCATCAAGAAAGACTTCTGGAAACTCACTGACTATAGAAACTGAATGAAGGGAAGGTACCTCAACACTTGAGTCATTAACTCAGACTAAGTTATAGATACACCCCTTAGAAACTAACTTCCTCGCCTTTAGGTATGAAATGAAACGACCCTTAGACACTGCTGAACTGGTACTCCACTCTATAACTGGATCATTAGAAATCTGAAACTTGATAGCTCGAGTTCTGCAATCTATTAAATGCATAACATGCATGAATCCAATCCATACCTAGGATGACATCAAAATCTACCAATCTAACTCTATTAAATCAGCCATGGTACTCTTGTGACTGATGAAAATAGGATAATCACGATAGACTCTTTCTGCTAGAATGAATTCACCAACAGGCGTGGAAACACTAAATGGTTCGCTAAGTTACTTAGGAGAAATCTCAAAATTCATAGCAACATAGGGAGTTACAAAAGATAAATTCGTTCTTAGGTCTAGCAATGCATAAAAATTAAAGTCAAAGTCTCGAATCATACCAGTGACAATGTTTGGAGAATTCTATTGTTCTTGGCAATTATTAAGGCATACAAGCGGTTTGTTCCTCAGCCCGTACCAAAAGTGGCCCCTCTAGGTGCAGTCCTATCTGGTGGAGCCACTGATTAAGATTGAGCTCTATTGCCCCCATTACTACCGCCTTGCTTACTCCTGGGACATTCCTTCATGAAATGCCCGATCTGACCGCACTTGAAACAATCCGCAGAGCCTTCGCGACAGATGCCAGAGTGATTTCTACCACACCTGGTGCATGCCCCTTTAATTTTTGAAATTGTGGTCGACTTGAACCACCTTTCTGTTGACCAGACTCATTCCCAATCTTCACTTTCTTGTTTTGATATTCCTCTCTATCCCTCAGCTTCTCCTCTTCAACTTGTTGCACATAGATCATAAGCCTTGATATGTCCATGTCACCAATCAACATTGAACCCTACCTTTTTTGCTTGAAGCACGACCTAAACCAACAACAAAGTTTTCCGATTCCTCAATGATGCTTTATCGGTGAAACTAGGAGGATTCATTCTTACAATCTCATGAAATCTCGAGGTGTCAGCCCCTTCTTGTCGAGCTTCTCTCTGTTGCGTGACCTGGTTGGTTACAACTTGACTCAACATGTGGATAGCTTCCCGGAATTCGGCATTTGTGACCTCTCCTTGAGGTTGCACATTTGGTGCATTCGGGACCTCTTGTTGATCAACATTTCTCTGGGATGGTCGACCTCTGACTGCTCTTCGTGGAGGCATGATGATCTGAAAATACGCGTAAGCACAAATTAGAGATTTTTTGAGATATACTCAATGCACGAAAGAATATGAAAGAAGTAGAACATTCTTAAATGTTATAGCCTCCTAATCATAGATGTGGCGTGCTTCACACCGATGACTAAGACTTTATAAACACGACTTTATGGACTCCCTAGGACTCTTGACCTTGTGCTATGATACCAAGTTTTTCACGGCCCGAGCTTACATATTGGACGTGGCCGGCACTTGGAGACCATTTCTGGCCCCTAAGCTAGCCCTTGGTCTGACTTACTTAACTTAGGGGAAGACTAAACAAGAATTAATCATATTTAAAAACAAATACTTCATAAATTAATCTGACCAAAATGACACTTGTCTCAAAAAGTAAATTAACTCCAAACTGAACTACTAAAAGTCTACGAAGCATCTAAACTGACTGAAGAGGGATGTTAGGACAGACTTAACAACATCCTAATAGACTAAGCTAGAAAGAAATAAAAGAAATGTCCTCTGGAATGCAAGGAGGCTTACCAATTGACTGTGGAGTGCTCAACGGTGCGCTGCATGCTGATCCTGCTTACCTGCGTCTGCACCATGAAACGATGCAAGAAAACTGACATCAGTACATTGAATGTACGAGTACGTGAGTTGGAAATCTAAACAACACTTAGGCTTGAAAAGGAGTAAGAAATAACACTTACCTTGGCTTTGCTCAACTCATGATATACTTACTCTTATTCAATATACACAGTTTAAAAGTGATAGCAATATTAAGAAATATTGACTGAAAGCATGTTGTAAACTCTGAATGTATACAAGTATACAAATAATATCTGAGACTTATGTAAAAATACAAATAACTGATGTATACAATAGATTTGTGTTTGATTTGCAGGATATATGTTATATACACTAGTTGTATACACAATGATACAACGAAAATTGGGCCAACCCCAAAACAAAATGCAATAAACAGTCTTAAAAGATTGAATTACTTAGAATTAGGACAGGATGAAGGAAATTACGCCTCCCAGCCCAACAACTTGAAATTTGGGCAAGGGCCCAACCTTATGATTTTCGTTTCCCCTTATTATTCTTTTTGATTATAACTTTTTTGCTTAACTATGTTTGTTTTGGTTAATTTAATTAAATCTTCTGAAGATGAACTACTTTTGATGATGATAATTTTTCATTTAATTAATCTTATTTAATTAACTTTCTTTACTTTGTCACTTTTAAAAAAATTACTTTCCTTTCTAAAATATTTTCTTAAATTTCTTTTAAATAATTAATATTTCCTTTAAGTAATTCTTTTCAATGGCAGTAGAATATTTAGTCAAGTCGCATGTCAACAGTGCATTAGCTGACACTTTAAGGGCCTAACACCTTCTTGATGTGTAAATTGAACCACAAACTCTCTTTTGATGTTTTCAAATGATTTTTCTATTTAAGTCTTTTGAAAATTATAAGTTTTCTTGATTTTCCTAAAAAATTTAGTAGCCGCTCTATTTTAAAAAATTGATTTTCCTTAAAAAGTTAAATTGTTTTTTTGTGAAAACAAGTCTTTTATTTCTCTTTATCGATATAACAAAAATGACCGCACCACTAGGGAATTAATTAAGTCCTAACCATAATGACTTAACGCTGTTTGACTTTTTTAAATCTTTGTTGAATTTGTTTTACCTTATATTTGCCTACTTATTAAAAAATTATGATATCAATTGTCATTGCGTGCATATAACCTATTCCGTCAAATGATTTTTTTTTAAACTTAAAAGACGATTATTCGGGCTGCAGTCGTTCCTTAACCAAACTATTTCTTGGGGTACTCTGGCGAATGTAATTGGCCATTGGATGGTCAACTGTCCCCAACTTCCCCAGTCCAAGTTGTCTATGGGTCACCAATCCACTTCAAATAAACCTTACTCTTAGTCAACTAGTGTAGAGCGAAACCAAATTCCGCAAGTTAGCGCATTAAACTAAGATGACCCAACACCCCACACATGTTGGAACCCATTAGAAAGACCATCTTGATTCCAAATGGCATGACCTTAATAGACGATCATACTTATGTGTTTAAATTTGAAGGATGTATACGCCACTTGGAAAACCAGTGTCTCTTGAGTAGAGATCTTAATAGTTTTTTTGAGCCAAAGAAGGATCAAGTTATCATTGTGTCCAAAAGCGTGGACATCCGTAGATGACAAGAAATCAAGGACGAAATTTTTTTCATGGAAGCTTAGTTTAGGATTGTACCTCTGTGTGAGACTGATTATTGATATTCCTTTTCCATATTGTGTATCCTTATTCATTCATTCATAAAGTTTGTATACATTTGAATTTCGAGGTAATGAAATGTTTCAAATGATGCAATACATCTTCAAATCACTAGGTCTATCCTTGACATAAAAAAGTCATATATCTGTTTAAATTGCCCAAAATCTATTTATGTGTTACAATTGTTTGTTTGAATATGTTTCTTTATTTGGTGATATTCTAGATCTCTCCTTTTTGAATTGTTTTTAGATTCCCTAAGCACAAATATCAAGTCACTATTGAAATTGCGTCAAAATGCTCCTGGAGTCTTTACTTTCACAATAAAATTTGAACATCACTTTGAAATTCTAAATCTTACTTTCTCATCTGAAATAAGGGTCAATTTTCTTTCTCAAATCAAAAAAAGATTCAAGCCAGTAGAACTATGTAGGATCTGAATACTCTTTTATAAGACATGTAGACAATCTTTTAAGAGCGGGTGAAAAGTTATATTTTTTTCGCTCTTCCAAATAAATTAGAGTTCATCTTAATTGAAAATCAGAAGTACACCAATTAGAGATACAAAAGGCCATTGACTCCACGCAAGTCAATATTCTCGATTCACTAAGCTCAAAATCAAATTAATTGGCTATTGAGTCACTATTCTATTTGTCAGGGCTAGTTTATCTTCAAGTAAATCAACTCTTATGTGTTTGCAGTCATGTGTGTGATATTTGTAATATTTAGTATCCACATAGAGTAACACATTTATCTCTTGAGTTATTTTACTTTTGTTAATTACTCAAAGCTAATCTGTGTTGAGAAATAAGGGTGGATATCTATACTTCACAAGGTCCAAAGATCTCAAATATTCCTTCTCAAACCAAAGTTTGTCCAAACGAAAAGAAAAAGTAATTGAAAATGTTGAAAACACTAATTTGGCCAAAATTAATATGAATGATCCTATCATAGCTAAACAGAATTGCACAATTGCTCAAACAAATTGCTGAATGGATAAAACTTGAGATTTCGCAAATCTTACTATCATTGCCAACACTTCTACCCCAAATAACTAAAGGCCTCCACTCTATTTTCCTACTTCGAATCCAACATCCGCCTATCTTCTAAACAACTCAACCACATCTATGATTTCAAAACCTCCCATCATCAACCTAACCGCCCCTAAACCACATCATGCTAACTTTTCACACCAGAAGTTACCTACTTTTCAAAATCCTGTCAAATCTGGGTTTACCCCCTAGACTTAACCAGTGTCGTCATCCTCTTTGAGGACTAAGACTAGCCCCTTAGTCTCATGTCATTACATTCATAGGTTGAAAATACGGAAAAATTAAAAACTTTTCATTTCATCTACTTGGAGATTTACATAGAACTCTATATACACATAATATAGTCGTATCGAGTATACATAGACCCTTCGTATAGGAAGGTTACATAGCCTTCTACATTTATTGCACACACACACACACACACACACACAAACACACACACACACACACACACACACACACACACACACACACACACACACACACACACATATATATATATATATATAAGATAGAAGATAGAAGATAGTCTCAAAGATTATCTCATCTCATACCATCTAAACGATCATCCCAATTTGGGCATAGCCCTACATCAATGTAAAGAAGCCACATATAGGCTTATAAAAGTCGTACACAATGAAAGTGGAATGAACATAAAAGTCTTAGAAAAACAAAGGAACTTCATAGGCAAGATATTGGCATCGCCCTTGGAAAGTGAGGACCTACCAACTGGGATGATAAAGAATATCCAAGCCTTGTTCAAGTCGTCTCGAATGAGCCTTCAACGACCGGAACCTAAAATGTTTGGGAAAAAAGAAGAAAATGGGGTTAGTACTCCACATGTACTAAGTATGAGACCATATGCACATATAAGAGCAAAACATGCTAAAAAGGGACATTTATTCAAAACATGTCATTTTACGCTTTGAAAAGTCTAATGCAAAATCAAGCAAGTCATACCAATCAACCAAACATGCTTACTAACTCAAACAAGTAATATGTATCCCAACATACTTGAACCCATGATTTACTACCACCCTATCATCAAGGAATAACATCACAAGTATAATAAGAGTCAATTATATCATAATAAGCAAGACAACTACTCAGGATTCCTTATCAAGTCAACAAGTGCAATGACCAAGCAAAGCCCCATAACCTTACTCAATCAAGTAGCCTCAACAAGAAACCATAACCAATGTCCAACTTCACATAATATAACATTTAGATATACATTTAATCTTATTTTAACAATATAACCCAACACATACTAATAAGTGATCTAACCAACATATAGTATCAACAATGTGCAAGTTCATCATGTACATATCATATACCATCACAACATAAACATATATAAGAACATCCTCCTAACACTCCCCTCAAGGCTAACTAGTGCAATGCTTAGGTAGAGCCCCATACCCCTACCTAGACTAAGCTAGACTCCTTAGTTTATCCTATTTAGAGTTCAATTCTTTAATTTATTTTAACTTTTGAGAACATCTTGACCTAACAGACATACACCACATGTGCTAGTGTGGAATCCGGTATCATAAAACCCTACACCGAAAGAAGGCGGACTACTTGCCAAGGTAGTACCAAAACACAAAACATAGCAACTACGTGGATCCACTAGCTAGTATTCCTATGAAGGCAACATAGTTCAAGCACTATGAGATATAATTGGGACCCTCGTTATGCTCCATGCACTATAGTCTCCAATCTCAAAAATAATGTAATGCTCCTACCTTTCCTATGTGGGAAGGGACACTCCTCAATCTAGTTCACTCGATGCTAAGCTAGAGTCTCTTTTTAAAATGTCTTTAAGCCTTTAATTATCAATCATAGCTTTGTTTAGGTCATAAGGTCTACGCCTTGTATAATCATCATCATCAATAGCTCAATAAGAATTGTATGAGTATAAATCCTTTCATCATAATTTATGCAGGTGAGGTTAACACATTACACATCAAGTCATAGTAAGGCACATTGGTATACATCACCATCATTATAGCATTTACATCTTAATCAATCTCACAACCATAATCAAGACATTTAAATTCAACATCATACCACCCTATCATCTTAATATAAGGCATACTCCAATATAACATCATGACTTAACCACAATTAATCACAATTGGAAGTAAAGATAGAGATTCCAACGCTTACCAAGTCTCATTCATGGTTCATCATTTAGGCCTTACCGCAAAACCTCAATTCAATCCAATTTAGATGTTAAACATTATAATTGAATAATGAACATGATAAAAATACTAGAAGAGTCAGTACACCATAATCCAATACCAAATCAATGCTTAAAACAAGATTACTTAGGCCAATTTCCATAACCTAGATCACTTCTTAAGATTAGCATGAAAGACAACAATTCATTCTAATTTGTTTATTATTGGTGTAATAACATCATCTAGTCGTGATTTAACCTATAATCAAGACAATTGAATCAATCACAACCCAATTTACATCAAGATCAAACCTAGGGTTAAGGGTTAAGGATCATATTCTTCAATTTAGGTCAAACCATCACCAATTACCATAATAAAGTTAAAATAAATGTTAATATATCCATTATACTCTAAATAAAACATAAACAACTCACTTCACAATATCAATTTCGTAATTGGATGAAACCCACATGAAAACTCAACTTCTGAAATCAATTTTGAAGGAACCCTTTGAGGAAAGAGTCTCAAAGGTGAATTATATCCCATACCTTAACGTTTAATGAAGATTTGATGGTGAAATCGTCCCTTTCCAGCCCCCAAAATCTTCCCCTAGCTTGTCTTCAATGGTGGCTTCCAAATAGAGAGAGAAGGAAGAGAGTTTTTTTTGTGAGTTGTGTTTAGATTAATGAGGGTTGGGGTCTTTATATGGGTGGTTAAAATTAGTTAATTAATCTTTATTTAATACCTAAGTAACCCCTAAACCCCTTAATTATTTTAATTGGACTTAACTTAAATTAATGCAGAAAAATAGACCATCACAGACGGAACCCCATTGACGGTCCGTCTATGAGTCGACAGGCATTGTGCCTTCTGTGATGCACAACAGTCGTTGATTTCAGAGGCTTTGCATCTGAGGGCCTCCAACATTTTGTCTAAGTGTGGGACGACACTGGGCATCTATGCCCCGTCGATCCACACACAAGCTATTGATGGCTTCTCGTGGTTGCACACTGCCTAGGTGTTGCCTCCTACGTGCTAGGGTCCTCCTCAAGGGCCCTTGGTTGGTCCTTGGGGAGTAATACTTGGAACTTTAGACCATGAATAATCCTAAACACTTGTTATACACCCTTCCACCTAATTTCATGGATTTTTGACTCCTTAAAGCTAGTCAAATAGGCTATTGCTTGCCAGTACCCCTTAGAACTAGTTTTCGAACGTCATGGATATTCTTGGACGTTTTGGTTCTTAAACTTCCTAAATGACCTATATTCATTAAAATAGGTCTTAAAACAGTGCTTATACCCCATGAAACTTATGTAGGCTCTAAGACTTGTCTTGGATTTTCAAGGTGTTACAAATCCAAACACCATCAATATGTAGAATTTTCCTCAGATTCCTACTCAAATTGTTCAAAGTCCACCTACTACTCAACCCATACCTCTGGAACCCGCTTTTCATATTCCCATATCATTCAGAATTATACCCTCCACTTAGCACACATTTTAAACTTGATTATTATGAGAAAAAAGAGATCGAGAAGGAGCGGAAGGTCATAAGAGGAAATACTAAGAAAAACATCAGAGAGGAAGTTATGAATGCAATGAATGACTTTTGATATACCCTAGATATTGTTTTATTGAACTATGAAAACTTGTGAATCCATCCACATTTGGACCTTCCGGAAGGTTTTACAGTACCAAAATTTGACATTTTTAGTGGAGTTGGAAATCCCTTTGCTCATTTGAGGTCTTATTGCAGCCAATTTGTGGGAGTTGGAAAAGATGATTGTAAAACCCTAATAATGAATTTGGTGAAATTAGAGCCTAACATGTGTATCATGAGTTGATAAGGTATTAAAATGGTTAATTATAGTGTCAAGAGTTAGTGCATTGAGTTTGGAAGGGTTTGGAGGTCAAACACCCAAGAACGTTCAAGACATTTTAAAGTTAGCCTTGAGACGTGCTTGTGTGTTCTAGTGTGCCTTTGCATGTTTTAAGTGTTGGTTTGAGTTCAAATTGACGGGAGAGGTTCCTAACATATAGACATATATTTAGGGTTGAAACGAACGACTCCCCAAGGACGACCTAAGGGTCCTTGAGGAGGACCCAACTTTGGACTTGAAACTTCCCAAGGTAGTCTCTAACTACAACTGCTCAAGAGATGCCCTGTCGTCCAAGGAATGGTCCGTCAAAGGAAGGCATTGCTCCACACTTAGGTGTGGGAGCTAAGCCCCCAAATTGCAGGGTCTCTGTCTCAAACGACAAACCTACATGACGGTGTCGTCGTTCCATCGACGGTCCATCGTCTATAGGCATCGTTTGGTTCCTCTAATTCCTGAAAATTCTCGGCCAAGGTAAAGGTAACTTGGGAATTTAACCTAGATTCTAAATAAAATATTGGGCGATTACTTAAGGTGCTTTTAGGTATTTTAAGTCACTTTACAAGTCTAGAACCTATAGTTGAGTTCATTAATAAAAAAGAAAACCCAAGACCCCAAATATAATTCTCTAGAACTCCATTGAAGCTTGAAGCAAGGTTGTGGCTATGAGCTTGATTTATCCATTTTATCTTCATCATTTTCGTGTATTGTCTTCACCAAGGTATGATGTTTCATCCTTGAACTCTCTTTCTTCAAGGAGTTTAACTCCAAAGACTTTCGAAGACTTCTCAAAACATGAGATCTTCTATTTTGACTTCTAGCCATGGTTTCATGCATACAATGATTTGTTTATGTTATAATTGATGTTATTGAATGATTTTAGATCAAGATCCTATGAACCAATGCAATTCATGAAATCCTAATTTTGGCTATAATGTGAGTAATTTGATCATGACCTTATTGTATTTAATTCTTGTATTGTTTACTTTGGGCTATTGATTTATGTAAAGATCATGTTAAAATTGTATATATGCTGCCTAAATTTGATGATGATCACATTATATTGTAATGGTTCATTTGTTTGATTTCATATTAGATTGGAATTGCGTGTATGGCTATTGGTAAGAGACTTTGGTGAAGTGAATTTGATTGAAAAGACTTTGGAATGTTGATGCTGATGAAGAAAGGGTGGTGAGGTGACCTAATGTTCTTATATAGTGTAGAATTGCTATTCAATTGTGATAATTGGTATAGTCCATTTATGGTAGTGGTGCTTATGTGTTATAATTCTGAAGAATGTGGCTTTCTCGGCATTACTTTATGAATTGTGATGTTATTATGTTGTAGATGATCTTGTGAAGGATTATGTGGTACATGTGTATATGTGATGTTAAAGCATGAGTTCTTCTAGTTGATGATATGTGGATATAGTAGACTATGGTGATGTCTCGATATGTTTATACTTGATGTTGAAGTATGATTCTTCCTAGTTGACTATACGAGTCTTATTATGGACATAGGAATGGATAGGGTGACTTGTAGAAGACTTGGTTGTCTCTATGTGCTACTTGAATGTGATTGTACATGTGATAAGATGATGATGTGTGTGTCTTGTTTGGGTAGACCTATGTCCCTCTACTTGATACATGAAGAATGTAAATATGAACTCTTGACTTAGTAGGTTTAAACACCTTTGTCATGTATATGAATGTATGATTGAAATATGACCTTGAACATGGTTAAGAGGGTCATTGATTTGGAACCTTCAAACTAGAAAGAACGTTAAGATATCCTTGAAGTTCAAAGTCGTAATGGTATCATTCATGTGTGAATGATGGACTTAGAGATAGGTTGGCTGGAACAGCATGAAACCATCTCTAAGAAAGTCATCGAGCTATCCTTATTGACAATTGAGTGGAAGCGCTAGTCCCATTTTTGGTATTGTGATTGAACATACTCTATGAGAACATGGCTAGCACTAAGAGAATATGCTTGTGGTAGTGACTCTACTTAAGTTGAGACTAGAGTACAAAGATATCCTTGATATTCCTTAACCATGTGCTACATGGGACATGTCCTAGTTCTACCCTTGGCAAGTAGAACACCGTCCATGGAGTAGGGTAGACTCCGAATTCCATGCCTAGCTAGTATGGTCTATGTCGGTTAATGCCCATTCTCATCATGTGGGATGCATTCTAGTATTTGAGAACAACATTTAGGTAGTGGAATGGAACGCTATATATACATTGCACGAGTAGGCTTTGAAGGTTCTAGTATGTGGTTTCCCTAGGTCTTCCAAGACCATTATGTGAAGTCTTATAAATGTGAATGTCTCTTAAGTTTCTTAATGACTATTATTGACTAAGTTAATGCATGTGAATGAAAGGTACTTATCTAGAGTAGCTTTAAGGATTGCTTAGGTAGGCTTGAAGAGGGTGTATGGGCATGTCTTCGTGTTTTACTTAGGTGAGTCTTAGAGTAATTCTAGGTAGGGAGTTAAATGGTGAAAAGTTAATAATCTTATCTTAGGAAGTCTTGAGTATCTCTTCGGTATGTGTGAAGGGGTTGTATGGGTGGTCGTTTCATAACTTACTTAAGTGAGTCTTAAGATGACCTTTGTTAGGAGGTATATGTGATTATATGAGGTAGTGGTTGTCTCTTATGGATTACTTGAAATATGTCTTATATATGTGTATGTTGAGTTGTTAGTGGTTTCTTATACTTGTTTATGAGGTTTCCTTCAAAAGAACATGAAAGCATATTATAAATAGATGTCCTTTTAGCATGGTTTTAATTGCATGTCACCATACTTAGTGCATTCTAATGTACTAATTCCATATAGGGTCTTATATCTAAAGGTGTAGGTGGCAAGTGGGGAGGTTATCGGAACCAAGCTTGGAATTAGCATCCTTTCAAGCATCTTTTGGGTATGTCCTCAATTGATTCGAGGACATAGTTATATTAAGCTTTTTTTGTCATGAGACATTGTATTAGACTTTGAAACTTCAGTTTTGTTGATGTATGGGTTGTGACTCAAGATATTCGTTTGTCTAAGATGGCTACAAAGAGACTTTGCATTTCTATCTTTTTCTATGAAAGAGATTTTGAAATATTATTCGATTGTTGTGAAAAGTTTTAATTCCCTACTACTTTTCATACATAGATGCGATGAATGATGTCTAAGGGCTTGTACAAGACCTCTGACAGGTCTAGAACGTCGTGTAGAGACTTGAAGGATGCCTATCTTCTAGGGTGTACTTTGGGGTCGTGACAATGCTGTTTTGTTAATGTGACCCCTTAGTCGAAGTATGAAAGTAGAATCTTTTGAATGGTTTATTTCTCAAGAAATTAAACAATGGCTAAGTCGAAATGCCTTGGCTAACGACATCATCAAAAGGTTCGGTTACAGTGTAGAATTTATTCCCAATCTATACTCTTTGGAGAGAAACACCCGAATTATGCCAAAAGCTATCGAGTGTATGCATACCATTAAAGAAAAAAGTCTATAAGGGTTAGCTCTCCCATGACTGAGAAAGAAATTATTAAAGTCTTTGTGTGCATTCAAGAGTTGGAGTACTACAGTAGGATATTATTCATTGTAGGAAAGAAGTTCAATGACATAGTCAAAATTGGTCAGAATATTGAAGAAGGTCTCAAGACCAGAAAAATCATCTGAATGACTTTCCAATATGAATCCTAAAGTTCATTAAGGATATAAAAGGAAGATTTTTCCTCTATCTCATTTGAATCGAGCCAAAAATCAAGGAGACATGTTCATCACAATGTTCGAAAGCCCTTACTACCCAAAACCTATCCTTTTCCACAAAATCCTTACCCCTTCTTTTATGTCCAAAAAACTTACCAAGCTCCATTTCCAAATTAACCAAATGTTCAATCAAGTTGGCAAGTCAATTTTTCAAATTACCCAAATGCCCCTCATAGCTACCAAACTCTACAATACCCAAAGTTCCAAACACCAGCACATACGCGCCAAAATACTCCACTTTATCATTATGTACCCCTACCTCCATGAAATAATTACAATCTTCCTCGTAAAAAACTTCAGAAGAACTCCTTTGTTTGAAAGTCGAACCCAAGTTTTTGAGAGATTGAATGGAGTTGGTCTGATACCAACAATTGATCCAAAAATGTCAATGTCAGTTCTAGACATTAAACGTTCAATCATTGTTGTTTTTACCATTCATAAGGTGTTGGATATACCATTAAGAATTACAATGGTTTAAAGCATAAAATTCAGGACTTGATTGATCAAAGAATTGTCATTCACTTCCAATGCCAATAGTAATCAACTATTGAATTATGGAGGGTTCACTATTAACATGATTGATGTCGTAGATGATTGGTGTGTGGTAAATCTATAATAACAACCAACCCGAAAAACCTTGAGAAAGTTGTATCTTCTCTTAATGTAAGTGAGAAACTTAATTCTGCAATTATGACACCCCATCAAGCTTTTGTTTTTGTGACGAAAGAGATTCAAAATAAGAAGGTTAATCATGTATCACCAAAGCCATTGCCTCATTTGAAGCAGTCCTTTTTGGCAGAGGAATATGTCAATAATGACAGTCTTGGAGAAAGAATTGGGGATGTTTTTTAAGAAAGTGATGTTGTCCTTAAAGAGATGATCAAAACCCCAGCTAGACGAGACGTCGAGCCAATGGAGAAAGTGTTTAATTATACTTCCACTCTGCTCTTGTTTCCTTGATCATCTTGATAGACAAAGATGAATTTTATGCTATTTATAAAATCGATAGTAGTGTGAAGGAGGCCCAGAACCTACCTTTTATGTATTTTTACCTAATTATCTTTTAAATTCCCTCGTAATGTTTTGAAAGAAAAAGTAAAATGGCCCATGGTCATGAACAAAGTTCACATATCCTTATTTTCAATAAAAGTCACCTCTACTGTGAAAGAACCATTCCTGCTGCTTTAATTTTGCTATCTAACTGTCTTTATTTCAACAAAAATAATTTTAAATCTGTCAGCATCATGTCATGTCATATCATAAGCTGAATGAACAAATAAGGTAGATCACAATGTATTCTAAGAGTATGAAGAGAAGACCATGATATCTAAATACATCGACAAAAAATTGAAACTGTTAGAGAACCAGGATAAGTTGAATCAGATAACACAAAAACTGTGAATCTAGAAAAGGATGAATGTGTCAAAGAAGCATGAATCAATGTCTATCTGACTGAATCTCAGAAAAGAGAACTCATTGATTTGCTTAGACAAAACATGGATACATTTGATTGATGACATGTCGTGGTTGACATAGACATATATCTCACGAGTCGTCAATTGACTCAGGTACTGTCAAAGATATTATGTTTGAAGGCTCAAAATATCTTTTATTTCTTTCTTTCTAATCTCATCATTTGCCTGTAATCATCTTATATTATATAGTTAGAAAATTATTTCTTGTAATGAACTACGTCTAGCATAAATTCTCAAGAATTAGATACGTAGGCGGGCCTGTGTTGCCTCGATCACCCCTTTATCCATTTTTAATATTTATTCCTTGTACATGAACTATGTCTGACCTGAATTCTCAATAATGAAATACGTAGAGGCCTATGTCAGTCTCAATTGTTTCCTTAAATTTTTTTCTATTTTTGTCAATCCTCGGTAAGGGAACTATGTTTGACCTGATTTCTGCTTCACAGGATACGTAGTCTCCACAGCGGCTCAGTCATATCCCTGTAAGATTTCCATTTCTCTTAACAATGGAAACTAGGATAGAATTTATGAGAGGGACTCTAAAATTCTAAAGAGAGAGATAATACATTTTGAGTTGCAACTAGAAGAAAATTATTGAAAGGGTCTATAAAATTCTACATGTCATATATCAACAATTCGAGTTACTCCAACACATCTAACCAGGACAACATATTTTGAGAATGACCTCAAAAATTTCCTCATGCATCAATTTAGAGCAGGATTAGAAGTTTAGAGCTAACTCCAAATGATCTCTAACATCGTTAAAATTCATTGTCAACTTCAGTAATCTCCGACACCATTGTATTTCAGAGCCAGTTGCAAAACTTCAGAATTATAATATATTTCGAGAGGACCATGTTAGAAATTTTTCAAGATTCAGCATCATTTTAATTCTTTAGGACAAGCTATCGAACATGTCAAAAGTTTTTAACCAAGGACATCCACTTAAGCTATGCATGACATGACATTTGATAGTGACCTTTTCCAAATTAGTTCTCGAAAAATTCTTTTTCCTTAAAAATTTAGTAATATGTCAAATATTTTGTATAATTTCATCTTATGTCTATCCAAAAGCAAGAGATCAAATTGATCAACTGAAGATAGCAAGACAAGGAGCAAGCGATTGAAGAAATCAACACAGACCAGTTAGTTTTGAAAACTAACAGTTTGTTTGTGGATACATGTCTATATGATTGACAATCTTCTTGTAGGTACAAGAAAGTTGTTGAAGTTCTTGATAAGAAAAAGAAATAGTTCAGAATATGAACAACAACACCTCGTTCAAATCTCTAACAAAGCATGAGTCGCAATGAACACAAGATATTCAATATATGAACAAGTGAAAGAATCACCCTCAATATGTACAAACATTTACAATGGCATCAAATTACATTTTTTATCATCAAGAATGTTTGAAGAATTTTAAAAAATCTCATTGATATTCAGACGCGGTAATGTGAACCACCCAGAGGAACGTCGTCTTATACATTTCTATAGTATTACAATAAGATAATACTACCACTCAGAGGGACATTTCTACAGTATTAGCAAATGAGATAATACCACCACCTAGTGGGACATCATATTTATCAAGGGAAGTGTCATTCATGTCGTATTACCAAAGAAGTTAATAACAATGCCAAGACGTCCATTACATATTCAAACCTTCGGGAGGGCCATCGTATATTCAAAATGCCAATAAGGACATTACATTTTCAACGCCAATAGAGTCATTACATATTCAAACCATTGGGAGGGGAATCATGTATTCAAAATGTTAAGAGGCACATTACATCTTCAAATGCCAAGAGGGACATTACATCTTCAAATGTCAAGAGGGCCATTATATATTAAAATTGTCTAGAGGGCCATTATATATTCAAAATTCCAAGATGACCATTGTATATATTCAAACCACTAAGGGGGCCAACCGTATTATATTATCAGAAGTGATAATATCATTGTGATGAGTCTGACATTTGGACTCATTTAGGGATTTATTTACAATGATTTTGTGTCCTCAAATTCTTAATTTATACCCATAACTGATGTAAAACTCTTAATTCTAGGTATACCGATTGAGGAACCAAGCAAGGATACTAATTTGCAAAAAGGATTGAAGCGAGCTGAAAGAGCGGAGAAAAGAAAGCTTGATAATCGCCTAGTCCACTTAGTGAGTCGCCAAATGGCTATTTAACCCCCTAAAGTTCTAGTATACCATAGCCTTGACGAAGAAAACTAAGTTGGCAAGAGAAAGGAGTGCCGATGGATCTTCGAGTGGTTCCGCGATGCAGTGTTGGATTTCCCCAAGTTATAGACCTTGAGGAACATGAAGGCCAAGGCATAAGGGCGAGAATATAGACCAAGGGGCGGACTATCGAGTGGATCAACAAGCCTGACTAACTGCATCGAATGACCCTTCGCAATATATTATTGGCGACTATAAATACATTTTTGAACATTTAGTTTAGGATGAGATTATTATTGAATTTTCAGTTCTACGTGTTTGGCATTAAATTTTAAGTATTGAGACAAGTCTTCCCTAGTTTTACCTAAGCTTTGGATGATAGAAGTTATCCACTTTCAAGAAATTGGAAGTGGGTCTTTGAGATTCTTCGAATTGGAACATTGTAAGAACAAAATCAATCTTACGCAGTTAGCAAACTCAATTTGGTAACAATTTTTTATCTTTTTATAATGTCTTGCTAAAATATCAATTCTTAGGGTGTTATTATGTGATTATGAGCTGGTTTGGTTTATAAGTATTGCTAATTGTTAGTTTAAATATTGTTTAGAAGTGAATTTAATTAGTAATTGTTGTTTAATTTAAGAATTGTATTTGTAAATATATTTCCACCTTTGTATTTTTAGCTTGCTTGACAGAGAGGTTTTAAAACCAAACATATTGGTTTATGGTCATTGGGTATTGGGTTGACATGGGTTCAACTTGAGAGAGTGAATCCTAAACTTAATCCCAGATATTCAGTTCGAGAGAGTGAATAAACTAAGGTGTAGGCTGGTTTTATTTTGCTTGCTATTGATATATGAGAGAAATCAACTTGATTCGGGGTAAATTGTTGAGAGAAACTTTATTCCCTCTATGGCTTAGCTTACTCATTAATATAGTTGCAATTACCAATTTGTTTATATTAGCCTATAATCGAATTACATCCCTAGAACCAGTCTCATTATTGTATTTTGTATTATTTGTTGCTGTTGTAGTTGATAATTTTAAACCCAAACCCCCTTATTATTTGACATTTATGTCATCCCCTAGCTTGAATTATGTTTTCATTTGATAATGTCTATTCTTATGATTGACTTGACCAGATTCATTCTTCTCAATTGATTCTGAAATACGTAGTGCTCCTTATGGGATTTGACCTCAACTCATTTAGTTGGGTTTTATACTGACTAGCTGTCATTGACACTTAAAATGGATAAAGTATCCTTGTAATGTTAATCAAAATGGCGCCACTGCCTTAGAGTGGTGTTGTTTGAGAGTTTTTTGTGAAGTTGAATTTTGTTTCTTTTTAGTCATAGTTTAATCGACTTACTTTTAGTTTTGGTTTGTGTGTTGTTGTTTTGAATCAAAAGAGATGAGAATATCTTATAGCAATGGTGACCCAATGGACCACCCTTTTTTGAGATTGATGATTCTTAGGGATGACGGAGCTGCAATTCAAGCAGTTGAATGATCTATCTAGGAATAAGACACCCAGGCCTCTACTACTCCCCTTGCTCGAGCACACGTTGTGGTTCCATCACTAGCTGCACAGGGTCCTCTTCTTAGGTTTATGAACAAATTGAAGACTGAGGTATTAAGGACCATTATCGAAGAGAAGAGGTTGTCTACTAATGAAGTTATTGAGAGATACCCGGAGATCATGAGCTGTTTGAGGTCTCACAAGTTCTAGTTGTTCACTCGATCTCGAGGCCCTCATGTTCCAACTTGGGTTTGGGAATTCTACACCACATATGGAGCCGTAGTGCCACACGGAAAGAAGCAGGTCTCCAAGTTCAAGTCAGTCGACTATGTGGCTGTTAGGGGTTGAAAAGTGAAGTATGATAACGATGTTATCAATGCAGTCTTGGAGTGTTCCAAGAGATTGAGTATGTCTGTCAGTACATGATCAGGATGAAGACGTTGGAAAATATGAAAAAGTGGCGATCTCTTATAATATCTGATAGTGCTCCTAAATGGATTGAAGTTAGAGCGCTTATTGAGAAGAAGGACCTTATTATCGTAGCAAGGTTCTGGTTTAGCTTCATTAGCAGTACTATCATGCCATCCCAGAGTGAGTGGATTCTTCGCCATGCAAAATCATCATGTCTTGGTTGCATTATTGATAAAACAAAGCTGAATTTAGGGATAATTATTGCATAGGAGATGGTCATGAGGGACAAGTAGCGCCAAGCTCCCTCCCTTTTCTGATATTGAATATCGAGTTGTGCAGACAAGCTCGGGTAGAAGAAAGGACGTGATTCCCACCTCCTACACCAACATCCATAGGATTGAGGTAAAGTATGATGAGTAATAGATTTGGACTTATTTAGGGATTCTCAAATGCTTATTTTGTGCCAATTCTAATGTAAACCCCTTGATTTCTAAGTATATGGATTGAGGAACAAAACAAGGACACTAATTTGCAAAAAGGAATAGATTGAGCTCAAAGAATGTAGAAAAGTGAGTATGGTCATTTCCAACCCATTTGGTAAGTCACCGAGTGGACATTTGGCCGCCTAAAGTTCCAATGTACCAACCCCTGAAGGAAAGAACCAATTTGGAGAGAAAAAAGAGCATTTGGCGGATCTCCAAAAGGTTCCGCGGTGTAGTGTTGGACCGCCCGAAGTTACAGAGTTGGAGGATGCTGAAGTTTAACGCAAAAGGGCGATGAAACTGACCAAAGGGCGGATCACTGAGTGGATCAGCGAAACCGACTTACTGTGTCGAATTGTCTTTCGCAGCATATTTTTGGCGACTATAAATACTTTTTTGAACAATTAGTTTAGCATCAAAGTTTTATCTTAATTCATATCAGAATTCTTCTTCGAGAGTTTAACAATTTTTTTTTATATAGTTTCCTTTCAACTTTGAAGAGTGGAAGTTTTTCACTTTTGATAAATTGGAAGTGAGTCTTTGAGATTCTTCGAATTGGTCCATCGTAAAGACGAAATTAATCTTACCTAGTTGATAGAAACACAATTGGGTAAATATTTTATCTTTTATGATGTTTAGCTATAACCCCAATTTGTGGGGTGTTATTATGTGATTATGGGCTGATTTAGTTTATGGATATTGTTAATTGTTAGCCTAAAATGTTGTTTAGAAGTGAGTTTATTCAATAATTATGGTTTAATTTAAGAATTGTAGTTGCAAATGCAGTTCTACCTTCGTGTCTTTCGCTTGCTCGAGAGAGAGGTTTTATAATTAAGATTATTGATTGATGGTCAGTAGGTATTGGGTTGTCATGGGTTCATCTCGAGAGAGTGAATCCTAAACCATTTTCCACACATTCATCTCGAGAGAGTGAATGGACTAAGGCGTATGTTGTCCTTATTTTCATGCTTATAGGTGTTCGAGAGAAATCAACTTGATTGGGGATAAATTGTTCAAGAGAAAGTTTACCTCTTCTAAAGTCTAGCTTACTCGCTAATATTCATCTATTTCATAATAATTGCAATTATACATTTGTCTATATTATCCTATAATCGGATCACATCCCAAGAACTTGTCACATTATTGTTATTTCACATTATTGTTGCTTTTGTAGGTTATAATCAAAACTTGAACCCCTTATTTGACATTCGTGTCACCCTCTTATTTGAGTTATGTTTTTATTTAATAATGTCTATTCCTATGGCTTATTTGAATTTTTTCAAACTTTCTATTGAATCTTAAATATGTACCGCTCCCTTTGGGATTTGACCCCAACTCATTTAATTGGGTTTATACTGACCAACAATCGTTGATGCTTAGAACTGTATTACGTATCTTTGATAGTGTTATTAAATCAAAATGGTGGCACTGCAGTGGAGTGATGTTGGTTAAGATTCTTTTGGTTAAGTTGAATTTTGTTCTTTTTAGTCATAGTTAAATCTACTTATTTTTCATTTTTGTTTCAGTATTTTTGATTGTAGCATAAGCAAAGAGCATGTCTTGTAGCAACGATAACCCAATGGGTCCCTTATTTGAGAATGATGATTCTTAGGGATAACATCCTAATTTTCACTGAATTGGAGGGTGAATCAATTCATGAGTAGTGGCAAAGATTTAAGGCCCTTTTGTAGCATTGCCCAACAAATGGAATTTCAGATACAGTGCTTCTAGAATGCTTCTGTAGAGGTCTAGGTCCTGAATATAGAATATTGGATGATCAACTCTATTCAAGCTGTTTGATATGACAACCTTATGAAACAACAACCCAACTCCTTGATTGTGTGGCTAAGACCAACAAGGAGACAGAGAGGACCAATATTTGGACACATTGTTGGATCACTTGGATCTCTTTGACAAAAAGGTCATGGAGCTCAAAGTAATGTACCAAAGAAAAGATAGATACATTTCCCCTCACAAGCGTCGAAGGACAAAGTAGCATAAGGGTGGGAAGATAGAAGAGGTACTCTTACTCATTCATCATAAAGCTGAAGAACACAACAGAGTGTTGAGAGAGATCAGAGAGAATGTCTCAATGCTAAATCAAATGGCAACCTCTCATTCCATGTTCATTCAACTATTGGAGACCCAAATGAGTTAGGTGTTGTCTTGTCTCTACCCAAAGTAAAGAAAATTACCTATGGATACTGAAGCAAACCCCAAGAATGAAACCTAAGTGGGGACTTGCATCGTGCCACAACGTTAACTAAAGCTCTTCTTGGGAGGCAACCCTAGATTTTTTGCTTTATTTTTGTTTTTGAAATAACCGTATGTGGATTTTGCATATTAAAGTGTGGAATGTATTCGAAAAGTGCAGGTTGGCGAGCAACATGTCCAATCAATGAAGTGACAAAGAGGTCGGTGAGCTTGACTTTGATCGCCGTTGGGCTCTACAAATTATCTAATTGGAGTCTATAAAACTCTGCGAGCCTAGGAGAAAATTGGCTTGTCACCAAACGGGTTGGGGATCTCAACTTTGTCAACTGTTTGGACCCCCACATTCACTGGAGGTCCTATAAAACTCAGCAAGGTAAGTGCCACTCGATGTGTCGCTGAGTGGGTCGGCGAGAAAAACTAATGTCGTCGAATGAGTGAGAACTGGACAAATTTAAAAGCCAAAAGGTTTAAACTTTCAAACTCTTTTATATTCCCTCACTTTTAAACTTCACATCCGCGCTATACTTTCTCGTATTTTTATGTGTTTTACTACTTCCTAGTCGTCAATTGTGTTTGGAGTTGGATTCTTTGCCTCTTAGCTTTTCAAATCGTATATTCATCATAAAAGGTTGGTTTTCCGAATCCAAACTTATATTTAGTTATTTTACTCTTTTGTAATTGTTTAGATTCTAGGGATGTGTGGTGGGCCTCTCTAATCCATGATTGTGTTCTTATTTGTCAAATTTGATTTGAATATCTTGCCTAAAATGATTACTTGTTGATTTCTCGATTCTCTTGCTTAAAATCGATCAAAATTGTTGGGTTGTGTGTAATTAATGTTGGGTTTAGTAGGGTGAAGTATGAGTAACTCGCATTTGTACTAAATGACGCATTTTGCCCGATGATGGAGCGTGTAATCTCATTCCTAATGGTGTAAGTCGTCAAATTGTCCAAATTTGACCAAACCGAGAGAAGTTTGAGTAGCCTGAGGGCATGTCTCATATGGGTCTAGGTTTAATTGAATGAGTGCATTCTTTGATTTTGTTTTCGGGGGTTGCAGCAACCCAACTCACTATACACCAACGTACAATACATATAGCACTACCAAAATACCCTTAAATGCGTTCTACTTCTTTACTTAAAGAATCCAGAACGCAGTCCAGCGGTTTCATGGCCCAGCGCGTGTCCTCTCCTCCTTTGTCATATTTTCTCCGTACGAAGAACGTTGGAGAATATTGTAGGTGTCTCAATCTCATGTGCTTGGATGTCCTTGCTCTAGATCATATGGCTCCCTTAAAAAATCCGTTTAGTATTTGTACTAATTCCAACTAATGAAACATATATCTTCGAGAGAATTTGAAATTGGAATGCAAATTCTAATTCGAAATTCTACTTGTCACACACCCCCTCAAAATTCTGTCCTAAATCTCTCCTATAAAACTAATCTCCTTTCTCTATTGCAAGGAGATTATTAGACTCGCTATGGCACAAATTTCTTACTCCAAGAACAACAATTTCATCTCCAATACCATAAGTTTTAAAAAAGGGAAAACCCCTTAAAACAACTTAGTTAATTTAGGAGTAAAAATCCACAAATCTTCGCTGGTCGAATTTGAAGGCAATTCCCGCGAAATTTCGTTGGTGGTATGAGTTAGTCGAGTTAGGCCAAGGTGTCATATATTAACATGGTATCGGAATCTGATCCATCAACATTTGTTGTTCACCGACGATGGGCCTATATTTAGAAGTGTTCACTCTACCGTCGAAGTCTAGGCGTGCGGGGAAATGTTAAGATGTCCAATATCAGTAAAGGGATGAGAATTTGGTCTCCTTATATGGAGATGGATAAACCTCCCTCTTGACCTATCTTTTGGGGTTTATTTAGGGTCATATGCCATATATTTACAAGTCTACTTACAACTCGTTGTCCCGACTCTCAGCTCTAGAAAAGGTATGGAACGTTACACTTTTTAGAATCTTCTTCTTAAATAGGTTATGTTTGGTTTGTTTAGTTTGTAGTTTGTCTTGATGTTTCTGTTTTAAGTAAGTACCGGGATTCCTCGTATGATTGAAGTTTTAGTCTTTCGTTTGTTGAATATGATTTGAATATGTATGTATGGATGTTGGGGGATGATTTCCGATCACTACTACTCTTTGTTTTTCTTTTGGCCTTTATGGATGTATCATGTCAACTTTTGAATTACTTTTGACTTAAAATGTGAGGTCTTGTAACATTCCAAATATCAGAATGTTTTCAGTTGTTGTTCTCTTTCAAAGCTCCTACCCACTTCTCTTTTATGATTGATTTAGCATGTTGGCCTATTTATATTTTTGACCTTTTGAAGTTTGTCCTTATCGAGTTCTCGTAGATATATGCATGTGTGGTACCTTAGTTATGTGTTAAAATTGTTTGAAATGCCTAAATGATAAAGGTGATATTTTGATCATCGTTTCTTTACAGACTAATGTGAACTTGGTGACATATTCAATTCTATCATTACTAGTTTAATTTTTCTCTTAGATGCATACTCAAAACATGTCTAGTTGTGATTCTGATTTTTGTGATGGGTCACTATCTTCTTCAAAAGCTTTATCTAGTTTGCATCTCGCTTAATTTTTGTACCTTCCTATTGATTTTCTGAAAGCCGACAAACTGGTTTGAGTCATTTTCTTGGTGTTCCGAATTCTGAGCTTTAAGATTGCTTGAATACTAGAAGTTTATTTTTCAAATATGTGTTGGCAGTGCGTATCTCATTCCATTTCCCTGATAAAACTATTACATTACCCTTTTATACATTATCAAAAATAATCTGATCTCATCCTTGTGCATTAACAGTAGCCTTAGGAATTGCTTCAGTACTGTATTGAATTGTTTGAGCTGTCAAATGAACGGATTTGGTTGAAATAAAAGGTATTAAAAAAAGTTGATATAGAAATTAAGTTGGGTTTTGACCGGTTCAAATTTCCTTTTAACTCAAACGGATTTATAAGCGTGTTTTGACCCGCTTAATCTCAACAATTTTCATATATTGTTATTTAGTTTTAAAACCACAATACAAATTTCAACTCAACATTTTTTTTAATAAAAAAAAGTTATAAATGGATAATTAAATCCTAAAAGATTTAAAATAGATAGTAATTCATACATTTAATATAGTGAATTAGTGACATACATTACATCAATGAAAATAAAAAGTCTTAAAATGGATTGAAATTAAGACTGGTCAACGGACCGGAACCGGGTCACCGGACCGGACCGGAATCCGTTGACCGAAATTTTGACCGGTACCGGGATGAACCGGACCGGAATTACCGGGATGGTTCATCGGTTCCGTCCCGTTCCACTATATACCGGGACGGAACCGGAATGAACCGGAACGGACCGGGATGGAACGGGACGGGATTAATGGGACGATATTTTTTGAAATTACGAAAATATAATTTTTTTTTTAAGTATAAATTAATAGTTTTTAAATTTATACTATAATTTTTAACTTAAGTTTATTTTAAAGATATTTTATTAATTTTTTTGATTATTGTTAAGTTTGCAAGTAATCTAATAAAGTTTTCAAAATTTAAATCTTTTGAAGTTTATACTTTATAAGTTATTACTTATATTCATTAATATTTATTTTATAAGTTATATTTATAACTTGTATCTTGTAAATATTAAATAAATAAAATTTGTAATTTTAAAAAAGTAAATTAAAATAAGGATAAAACAATTATAAAAATTAAAAAATATCAATTTAATTTATTTAAATTTGTAACAAATTACAATTTCAATTTACAACTATTAGTAGAGTACATAGCTTACGCAGCCACCTTCTAGGAAGGGTTCTGTTTCAACTATGTCTCGAATGTAATACTAATAGTTGTATAGTCCCGTAAATCCTCTTTCTAACTCAGCTAGGGATTGATTGTGATCAACTTCTGGTCGTGGTAAAGCTCGTTGACGATTTTGAATTTCGACACACAACTCTAATATTTTTACACACAACTCTAATTTATACAACAAAAAAACTAGCCGTTTTAATTTTTCCGT
>NC_028640.1:45384538-45398257 GCF_001406875.1 Solanum pennellii | reverse complement strand
TAAAAGTTTTTTCTTCATTCAAATAACAAAATTTCCACACATGTGATTTTAAAGAACGTTGTACCTTGGTCTTACCTCTAGTTGGAATAATAGGGGGACGAGTAGTTCCAACCGGAGGTGGAGCTTCAATACCTACACTATTGACTGTATTGAGGTCGGCGGCGGGGCTAGTCGGTGTATCATCTAAATCTACTTCTTCATCTAAATTTAATTGTTCATCCGTTTCCACTTCTTCATTTTCTTGATTAATACCATAATGTCTTTCATAGAGTTCATGGGGAATCGGACTATCTGAATTAATATTTATAGGACCGGGACGGGAAAAACTAGTTTCATTCACATGCGTAAATTCATCTGTATTTATTCTAACAAGAGGAATTTTAGATTTAGACGAACTAGCACCTTTATTAGTTTTTTTAACTAATTTTTTTACTGATTCTACTAGACCTTTTTTACTTCCACTTTTTTTAGAAGACTCCATGATATAAAATTATAAATTATAAAATACGAAACTTAACAAGAACAATAATATAACAAGAACAACTTACAAGTTAAATAATAAATACAAAAAATAAATATAAGATTAGAGAGTGGAACGAAGTTACCAAACGTTTGTGTAAGAACAAACGATTATAATGAAAATTAAAATATTGATGTCGAAACTTGAAATTTGAAGAAGATTCCTCCTCCGACATACACCAAATGACCAAATGATATAAGTTATAAATATGAATGTAATTTGGAAATATATATTCTCTCAAATACTCAGACTTATATTTGTAAGTTGTAATTTGTATATAAAATTTTTACACACAACTCTAATTTATAAAACAAAAAAACTAGCCGTTTTAAATTTTTCCGTTTAAAGCCGTTGGTCCGGGTGGTCTCGGGAAAAGGGCAGGGGCGGGCAATTTGAAAAATTTGAATTTTAAAATATAATTTATAAAAAATATAAATATAAATTATATAAAATATAAAAAAATTAATATATATTAAATAAACCGGACCGGAACCGGACTGAACCGGACCGGAACCGGAATGAACCGGGATGAACCGGTACCGGTACACCGGTACGAAACTACGGTTCCGTCCCGTTCCGTGTACCGGTTTAGACTATCCCGGCCCGTCCCGTAGGCAACCGAAACGGGACGAACCGGAACGAACCGGAACGGTACCGGTACGTCCCGTTCCGTTGCCCAGTCTTAATTGAAATTGGAGATTAAATTATGATCAAATAAGAATTCTCTTAAATTGGGTTAAGACTTGATGGGTTGTGATTGAACCCAATTCAAATTATCTTGAGCCCAACCTTTACAATTATGGACGGATTATCTATAGTTGGACTCATTTTTGACGTCCCTATGAATTGTAATTGTTCTCTTAACCTTGTTAATATATAAAGGAAAAATCACCCCACGATACAATACTACGTGTTTTAAAGCTACTTTTAAAATATTATTGCATATGAAAGTTTAATTACCGGTTATAACAAATCACATTTTATTTAAAATCAATTAAATTTTTACTTTAGTAAATAAATAGTATTTTATAATTTTATATTTATTATTAAATGATATAAATAAATAATCTACCATAATTATCTCTAACACATTTATAGAAAATTTACCTTGATTCTCGTTCGTTTTTTACCTTTACACGTCAAATCCATTCCCTAATTTCATCACGCCTCTTCTAGTCAGTAACTCACCACCTCCACGTTCAAAAAGTAAAATATTTTGTTGTAAAAATTATCCATTCCTCTTTTACCTCATCAATCATCTTTCATTCAAATCGCTTCTATATCTCAATATCACCTCGTAAATCAGAAAATATTCAGTCTACAATCAGAAAGAAACCAGAGCATACTTCTAGAAAGAGTCCCAGATTAGTAGAAGTGAGTTCTACGGTTGAAATAGAGTCCCGACGTTTAACATATTGACTCAAACGCCACCACATAACAAGAATGCAACTCTAGCGAAAACGGTTGGTACTTCTCACAATAAGAAGCAAATTACAGGAAAGAATAAGAAAACCCAGTTTATGAAGGAGGCTTCGGAAATCCAATATAAAAAAGGGAAAAAAGTGGTTAGATTAAATATTTTTTATTTAATCTATTATTTCAATAATTAAATTTAGTAGAATTTTTGATACAACAGTTTATCTATGGATATTATTTGTGGCATGAATTTTGTTCCAGTGTTTGACATGAAATTTTTGTGGCATAAGCATACATATGTATAGTTACTATCATGGAATTGATATTAATTTGGTTATTATTTTTATTAAAAAAGGTATGAAGCATGTTTAAGATTGGTATGAATATGACTTAATATTGGTTAAGGAATGTGGTATGCATTATGCTTAACATTTGTATGAAACTTATTTAATTTTGATATGAACTTGGTATAACTTTTAGAAGGAAAATTATTCAAAATTTTTCATTATGTCTATGAATGTGAAGTGAAAGATGAATAATATTGGTATAAAAATATCTTAATATTGGTTTAGGAATGTGTATGTAATATGTTTTAACATTGGTATGAGAATGATTTAATTTTGGTATGAAGTTGATACACCTTTTAGCAGGGAAGTTATTATTCAAAATCTCACATATTTGTTTACGAATGTGGTATGGAACAGTTATAATATCAGTATGAAACTGTCTTAATATTTGTATGAAGTTTGTCATCTAACTACTATCTTTATGTGAATGTGGTATGAAACATCAATAATATTCATATGAAACTGTCTAAATACTTGAAGTCATTTATCTGACAAATGCGCCTCAATAAAACTCATTCAAAGTATGTACTTCTATATATTTTAGTGATTCGTTATAAAAATTAATTCACTTTATTTCTTGAATTTTTTTTTTCATTTTTGTTTCAGTGATCGTGGTATTTACACATATTTATTCGCTGAATACATTAGCAATGAAAATTTTAATATGGGTTCCATTAAATCGATGCTAAGTATCATCGTCAGAGGTACACCACAAACATATGGTAGTGCGAAAAAATAAAGAACGATGATGGTGCGATTAGTGATAGTGAAGTAACTGAAATTATTGCTAACAAATTTGGTGGACCCCACATAGTAAAAGAACATGCCCCGAATACCAGTAATGATCCTACGCCAAAACCACAAAAATCTAATTAGAGATAGTGGATTGAAGCTTAGGCTCTTAAGTATTAGAAGTTTTTTTTAGTTTTGAATGATATATATTTGTTTTTTCCTACTGTTTTATGTTTTGGATGATGTATAATATTCTTTTTTACTTCCAACTATATATAATATGCACTATTTTCTCAAGTTGGATACTAACAATACACAATATGGATATCAATATTTTTATTGGACTTTAGTTTGAAAAAACATCATAAACATAGTACCAAATAATGTATATTCATTGTTAAACTTGACATGTGATTACAGATTGTGCATTGTAATTCTAGGATCCCAATTATATAAAAGCTGCATGCTAATTGGGTTCATATTAAACAGTTTTAGTTTTGAACATTAATTGAAAACCAAATGAACAACAATTTAGATGACATGAAATAAGAGTGTCATAGAATACAAATTCAATTTGTATAAAATTGGTATCCAATTCATATATGATTGTTTTTTTTTACTTCATAGTCTAAGATAAAAACTAAAAATATAAAAAGTGTATGACGTTGGTATCCAACCTATATTAATATTCGAAGAAATGAATCTGACAATGTAAAACAAAAGAAGAAAATTTGATTTTTGAAATACAAAAAATAAAAAATAAAAATAAAAATTGAAGAGACAGAAAAAATTTGAACAAAAATAGAAAATCCGATATTTTAAAATACTATTACTAATTAGAGTAAAAAAAAGGGAAATAAATATTCCTATTTTGTTTTGAATCTCCTAAATGTATGGCAATCTATATATATATATAAATCTGGATATGAAAGTGCTGATGTGGCAGCCCTCATAGGCCACCATTAGAATTTATATATTTTATCTTTTTTTAAAGATTTTTTTCTCTTTTTTTTATCTTGATATGTTAGTTAAATTAAATAAATATCCTCTATTGATTATTTCTCTTTAAATTCCTCCATTAATACCTTTATTATTTTAGGTATATATAAGTTACAATTTATCCCTTTAAATATTTAAACCTTTCCCTATTCCTTCTTGAAAGTATTACTAAATTATAATTAAGACACTAATGACCAATATAAGTTACAATTGTAGGTATTGATTACTCCATTACTCTTTTAATTTATTTATTCAATAGTTAAGAATTTATGGATTACTATAAATACTAAAACCATGTCATCTTCACCAATGCAAGAATTTTTTATTTTATTTTTCCTTTCTTCATCATATTTATACTAAATAAAGTACATCAATTTGGTTATTTCTAATTTTATAATATATAGTTTATTTGTTACTAACTTTTACAATGTGGAAGATAAGATGAGCATTTGACAATTTTGGGAATTCAAATTCAATGAGAACAATATTTAATTTGAGTTACCAAGGTACATCACTTTGATTATGTCTAATTTTATATATATATATATAGATTCTTTGTGACTAACTTCTATTGTTAATACTTAACAGTGTGGACGAGTAGACGAGTATATGACAATTTTGGAAATTCAATTTTGATGAGTACAATATTTCAATCATGTTACTCTTTTTATTTCAGTTTGTTTGATGTCTTTTATTTACAATATTTTTTTTGTTCTTTTTTTTTTATTGCTTTTTTCCTCATTATTGATGATTTTAGTGTACTTATTATTTTGCACATTTTTTTAAAAATAATCTTTATTATTTATAATGGAAGACAAGATGAACATATGACAATATTTAAGTTTAACTTTCATAAACTCACAAGGAAAAGGAACCCTACATTAATGTTTATGTCCATTAATCTTCAAATGGTGTAGTGAACATTGAGAGTGTGTACAAATTGAATAATTAGAGGCTAGGATAATTTTCTTTGGTATTCCTACAAAGATTATTTTGTTTATTTGTTTAATTTTAATTTATTTTAATTTTCTTTGGTACTCCAACAAGGATTCTTTGATTAATTTATCTAATTATAATTTATACCTACACTAAATAATATTATTGAAATTTCAGGTATATTAATTTTAACTTTGAAGACTTGAATCGTTTTGTTTATTATCTTTTAAGGTTCTTTTAATGGTTTCAACATTGTATATATTTTATTTTGAATAATGAAATCAATTTTGAGGATTAGGCAATTTCACAATTTTTATTTATGTTTACCTTTTAGAATAATTTAGAAATTGTAACTAAAATATAGGTAAGTTTAAAGTTGTATTTTAGTTAATACATATATATAATTTGGGTTTAATTTATTTGAATACTTTATATTATTTGCGTAATTGAGACTATTTATCTTTCAATCTATTCATTTTTATATAAATAATAGGCAGTATATGATAATTGTAGTAAAATTAGTCAAGATAGAAAATGATTTACAAACATTTCATAATCTAAGATAAGTGAAAGATGAAAAAAAAAATTCATTACTAAAGGAAAGTATAATACTTTTGAAGGAAAAGAATAGATATTAGAAAAAAACTATATTTACATTAAGCTTATTATATTATTAAATTAAATTTAAATTTCATAAAGAGTTCAACTTATTACATTAAATTTACTTTTCTTATTAAAATAAAGAGAATAAATTTAGGATTTTTTTTTTATAATTTCGAAAATCTTAAGCGATTTCAAATTACAAAAGATATAAAATTTAAGTACTAATAATAAACTTAATTAAGACTTAAAATTTGATATATTTAGATAAAAGACTATAAAGAATCTTTAGAAATATATTTAGTAATCAACTATTCAAAAAAATTAATTATTTAGCAAATTTAACGAGTAATTTTTTATCGCGCAAAGCGCGGCTAAGTTCACTAGTTATGAATAATCTTTAATGTATTCAAATTAATTACAACAACTAATTCCATTTTTTACTTTTTATTATTTTTTAAAAATCATTTTTATTATTGTTTTAAAATTGTTTTTCAATAAAGTTTTATAACCTTACAACTTGAAAGTTTCATTCTACTATCATAACTTGAAATTATTAGTGTTATGTATGTCATTTATAAATTTTTCACAAATACAAATGTTAAATCATAGAGGCAGTTTGTTATATGTATTCACTTTAATGTCAATCTAGTAAGGTGAGTTTTAATCCACCAGAAAGTTTTTTTTTATATGTGATATTGGCTGAATCTATTTGACTCCATTTTTGCATCTCATCGAGTTGAAATTCTTCGAGTCAGCCCCATCATCGTTCAAATGAAAAGGAAGCTGAAATACAGGGTCCCGGAAGCTACAATACAAGAATGGAGCCGATAAATAAGCTGATATACTACAAATTTGTGTTTGATTTGCAACATACACTAGTTGTATACATAGTGATACAACAAAAATTGGGTCAGCCTTAAAATGAAATTAACAAACAATCTTAAAAGATTGAATTACTTACTTGACAAATTTCTCAAAATGTCAATATTTTAATATTTAATAGGATCCCTTAGTCACACTTTCAATTTTTATTAAAAATGTCAATATTTTTGTTTGTTATGTATTTAATTCACATTGTTTTTATTTTGTTTTAATTGAAAGAATAAAATTATTTCATAATAGAAAGGAAAAATTTAGGGAAGAAAATATTTTTTAAAAGGAGTATATCACTTAAAAATACTCATTAGTTACAAATTCAATATTTTATAAAAGGAACATATCACTTAATATCTCTCATCTTTACATAAAAAAAGAAAATCTAAAAAAATCCCAAAAAATCATATCCTTTGTCTTCTTCATCATTCTCGCATGAATTTGGCGCCGAAAACAATGGAGAATCCAGAGGTTAAGTTAACATGTAGCTATGGTGGAAAAATTCAAATTCGTCCTCACGATCATCAACTATCCTATATTAGAGGCGATACTAAAATCCTCTTCGTTGAAGTGAGTTCGATTAAATTTCATTTTTTTAGGAGAAGATTTTGCAAAAGAGTATAATTTCATTGACAAACAACTTTGGAGAAGGAATTTTCAACTGAAACTTCGATATAATCCGTGAAATACAATCAATCGAGTATTTGTTAACTGTTGAATCATTAATTTGTATGAGAGTTTTGATATGAACAATTTTTTTTATTTTTTTGGGTAATTATTTTTTTTTGAATGACGAGATAGAGTTTTACTAATGCACAAGTTAATACAGATTTGTATTTGAGTTTGGAGAAAAAAACACAGTATACGAAGAAGAAAGGGAGAGTCAAAGAAAGAAAATTGCAAAAATTGTATTCAGACCGATTGTATTCATATTAATTTTTGTTTATCAAAATGTTTTTCTTTTGCTCAACATTTGTATTTTTGTTAAGAATATTGTATTTCTTTTTTAGTTTGTAGTTATCTCAATAGGTATGCCAAATCAATTTGTATTACTTAAGTATAAAAATATCATATTTCTTTTTCAGAGTTAATTTGTATTTTTTTGAAATAATATTGCATTCTTCCTCAACTGATTGTATTATTTTCATTTTGTATGCTATTTTTTATTAGAATTGTGTATCCTTTCTTAAATTATATTCATAAGTAATAATTGGATTATATTGAGATACAATCAATAATATTTTTATAATACAAATAATAGAAATATATATTTGACAGACATGTAATACAATTTTTAATCACTGAGATACAATTTTTAGTTTTTACTATGAAGTAAATATCAATTATAATTTGAATGGTAAAGTGAGCACATAAAGAAATGCAGACTTGTTATTGAAATTGTTGTTGAACTACAAAAATGAACACAATAAATACTAATTTTAATTGAAATACAAAAGTGACTTTGTTAGTATATCATTATGATAAATACAAAAATAAAAAGAAATATAAACTTGTATGTATAAAACGTGAGGGTTAAATACAAATTGATTACAATAAAATATTCACCTCAATATGATATTCTATTTTAATTTTAATGATAAAATGAGCTCATAAAATACAAAAGATGCATACCTTCATCAAAAGGGTTGTTATGAATATCTTTAGAAATATATTTTTCAATTTTTGAAAAAAAATAAAAATAACAAGATGGAGAGATGGGAGTTTAAAAATGAAAAATAATTGGAAGAGGTAAATATGAGAGAGAAAATATTTATCTAAAAAAATATGAGAGAGAAAGTTGAAAAATGTGTAATTAAGGTGCAACAAAATAGAAAGTAAATTAGGATACAAAATGATTTCTAAAATAATGACATTTTTATTATAAACATATTTGTGTTATAATGAATGTCTAATTATTTGAAGTCCTTTTAGGATATGGTTAGAAATCCTACTTGGAGACAAAGTTAAGTTTCCCTATAAATAAAGGATTTTCCTTCATTGTAAAAAAGATCAATGAATCCTGAATATACTTCAAGATGAATAAGAAATCTTTCTCTTCTCCCTACTTTATTCGTCTTCTAATTTCTTATAGTTTCATAACACGTTATTAGCACGAGTGTTCTATTCTTAAAGAATGATGAAGAAGACGGAAAAAGTGCAAAAGAGATCTTGCATAAGTTATGCAATAAGGTTCTTATATCTTCAAGGTATGATTTATCTTTATGTTATAATTATTTATGTAATAGATTTGGAGATACCATCTAAAGTAAGTATTTAAAGAGACTTGTCGACTTTCTATAGTTTAATTTTAATCGACTGGAAAGAGAATTCCTTAATTTATTTTAATAATTAAATAAGCACAATTTAGTGAAAGGTATGTTCTCCACCTTTATATCAGATATGTGATCTATTAAGCTATATTTATTAACTACTAATGTTAATTATAATACATCAATAATCTCAATTTTGTGTGTAATTATAATATACGATCATATTAATGATCATCAAAAGTGATAAAATTACAATTATTTTGAAAGCTTGAGGTTGAGCCTCATTATGAGTAAGACGATAGATTTAAGTTTTATCGCACCAAAAGAATAAGACGGTGGATTCATGTCCAATCGCAAAAAAAAGGGTAAACCATTGGGTTAAAGTCCTGATGCACCATGATGATAAGATATTGGGTTCAAAATCCATCGATTTATGACCTAAGACACTTTTATATGGAGAAAACATTGAATGTGAGTCTCAATTCACTATATTGATGATATAATAATGACTAAAGAAAAACTAATATGTTTTTTATTAGAAGTCATGAATTTTACTGAATTTGCTCCATTACGTAAAGTGAATGTAGTTGTAATGCATAATATGTCTGAAAGAAGACAAGTAATTGAATAATGCACATAGATATGGAATGAGGTACTAAAGTTATCATTATTTGATATGCTCACATATTTGTGTTTCATTCATGAAGAATGAGAACTTTTGATAAATGCTAATAATATAGATTCATTCTCTAAAGGGCATGAGAAAAATTGCGACCTTTGGTTAACGATGTAGTATCATCAAGAATGTCTCTAAGAAGACATGTATTATAGAAACGATTCATACTTTATCTTCACGCTTGTATTGGACAAGAATTAGTTCGATTGAGGCACATTCTATGATAAATAAGAAGTTTCTAATTTCAATACTTTCTTAATTTGACATGATTGTCTGAGACATCATTAGTCTATAATGTTTAGAGGAATTATGAAAAATTAAAATGGACATCCATTGAAGAACCTAAAAATTCTTTTAAATGGTGAGTTTTATTGTAATGATTTTTAGCAAGACAATCTAATTGTGAGACCATCATAAACGAAAGTTGAGATTGAATTCTCTGTGTTCTGGGAACGTATACAAATATTTGTGGACCTAGTCATCCACCTAGTGGATTGTTTAGACATTTAATGGTCCTAATAAATATTATTTTCTATATGGTCTAATGTGTGCCTATTAATATCTCGCAACTTGATGTTTGCAAAAATGTTGGCACAAATAATATGTTTCATGCACAATTTTCTTCAGATTAGTTCATTCAATAATGGAATAACGACTTACCTAAAGGGTGAAGTAATTGAGAAGAAATAAATCTGAAAATTACTCTTTGATTAATAAAATTGAAATTTATTCATATAATAGTAAATCAGAAATTTACTAAAGCAAAATGCACATGACGTAGTAAACTTGGAGTTTACGAGTACTAATAATTTTATTAGTTGGCATGAATAATTTAGTCATCCCAAAGATGTGCATACTGAGTAATGAATATACATTGAAAAACTAGAAGATTCTTCAAGAATTCTTTAGTTGCTTGTTCTCATGATAAAGATGATTGGATCAACTAAAGTTGAGACTGAATTCCTAAATTCTGAAAAAGTATAAAAGGTGAATATGGGACCATTCACCTATCATGTGATATGATAAAAAGATGCATCTATAAAATAATCACATGTGTTTTTGTTGTCAACATGTAGTTAGACATTCACAAAATTGTTTGTGCAAAAATAATTGAGTTAAGAGTAAAATTTCAGAATATGTAATCAAGACAATTTATCTTGATAATATTGATAAATACTCAAGATGATGTGACACTAAATGTCTCGAATAGTAAAATCATTGTTTATGAAAATAAAGCTTCATATGTTGATAAGAAATACAATATTGAATACAAAAGTAATTGTACGCATCTGACCGATAAATTATGATCAAATTTTCTTTCAACTGATTTATGATCGGGGATCAAATATTTTTCATGTGATTATTTTGATATGTGGTATATAATCAATGAATATACATTGATGCACAATGATAGATTCTCCAAAGATTGAGATATATGTTAGTTTGTCTAACATGAAGGGGAGAATAGAAGTAACACAAGAGTTGTAAATACTCTTATTGAATGTTCCTTAAGGATAGAGTCTACGACATGCATGAAGCATAATAGACTAATCAATTCTAAATAAAATAATCCTTGAAAAATGGGTAGGATCAAAGAATCAAAATGATCATAATAAGAAGATAATGTGCTCTTTGGGAGCCTACGACATAACACTTTATGAAACCTCATGAGAGGGGTAGCTACGTAAAAAGAATGAAGTGATGAGATCTCAATAAGTTATGTCGTATTGTGAATCAATGCAAAATGATATATCGTTGACGATATCTTTGATATAATAGCACGCAGTATTGTAAAAAATTGTTATGATATAAATTCTACGACTATTAAAGCATGCTGGTGTAGAAATAATTATCAATTGAAAAGTGAAATGATGCATCTTGGTAAGCATAAAACTTATTTGACTTGCAATCTAGGCACTAGAAGATGTCACTTGACAAAACTAATATGAAAATATCCAATGGGTTCGAAATCTAGCATATAGAAGGTTTTGGAAAACTTGTTTATCATCCTCATAAGGATTAAATAGATTCAAAATGCATAGACCATATACAAGTATTGTTATGCAAGTTGATAACTATAATTGAAACTCTTGAAGAGTTTTCAAAAGGCAATAGATTATTTGCTTAAGAAGTTAAAGTAAGGAACTTGAGAAATCTTTGACCCTGAAAGGAAGATTCATAAAAGGATATAGAAGAAAGCATATTTCGTCAAGGTTTTTCTACACTCATGGGCTCCCAAGAATGGTGATATCAACATGAAAGAGGTTTGTTCAAGTAATATTATTGTTGATTTATTCACCAAGTCTCTACCAACTACAACTTTCAAGAAGATGGTGCACAATCTTGGAAAACGAAGATTTTAGTCTCTGAATTGATGTTGTCATTAGGGGGAGTTAATACACGATGTACGCTTTTTTCCTCACAAGGTTTTGTCCTACTGGATTTTCCTTGTAAGGTTTTTAATGAGGCATTCATAATGCGTATTATTCGATATGTTTACTCTTTTTCCTTCTAGATTTTTTTCTTACTGGGTTTTATCTAGTAAGGTTTTAACGAGACACATAATCTACCGACATTCAATTAGGAGTGTTATAAACATATTTGTGTTATAGTGAATGTCTAATTATGTGGAGTCCTTTTAGGATATGGTTACTATCCTACTTGGGGACAAAGTTAAGTCTTCCCTATAAATAAAGGATTTTCCTTCATTGTAAAGAAGATCAATGAATCCTGAATATGCTTCAAGATGAATAAAAAATCTTTCTCTTCTCCCTGCTTTATTCGTCTTCTAATTTCATATAGTTTCATATTAATTTTGAGATTTTTACTAATTTTTATGAAGTATAGAGGGTTTTACTAATTATGTTAAATTTTTCGACTACTTTGCTAATTTTTCCTACTTAGGGGAATTAGGACATGATGAAGGAATTTGGGCCTACCAGCCCAACAACTTGAAATTTGGGAAAAGACCTAAGTATATGATTTTCTTTTGGGAAATTTGTATGAAATAATAAACTATTAATTCAAATTAAATTCTATAGCCATAATTTATTTTATTTGTTATTCGCAGCAAATATTTCATTTTTTTGTCAATAGATTCGATATACAATTAGCCATTTTCGGTATACAATTTGTCATTATATACATTTTGATATAAAATGTGTTTGTATTTGTATAAAGCGCATGTAAATACAAATACATATATTTTTGTCTTATACACTAATAATTATACAAATACATATCTTATCATACAAAATACAATGTATAAATAAATTTATACAAAACTGAACATTTTGGATAAAATTGATGTATCTAGTGAATTATACAAATCAAAAGCGTCATAGCAAACATAAATTTTTTTATAGAGCGCAATTATTCAAACTATAACTATAAAATCAAAATATAATTTTATATTTGTTGTATGTGAAAGTTGCTCTTTTCTTTTTCCCCTTATATTCTCTTTGACTATAGCCTGCTTGCTTAACTTTATATGTTTTGGTTAATTTAATTAAACCCCCTAAAGATGAATCACTTTTGATTATGATAATTTATTCATTCCAATAATTTATTTAGTTAGCTTTCTTTACCTGGTCATTTTTGAATCTTTCTAAACTATTACAAAGTGTTTAAGTTAAATATTTTAAAATAATTATTATTTCCTTTAAGTAATTCAAAGTTGGTAAAATATTTAGTCAATGTGTATGTCAATTGCGTGTTAATGGACACTTCAAAATCTTAATACCTTCTTGAAGTGTAAATTGAACCCCGAACCCTTTTTTGATATTTTCGAATGCTTTTCTGTTAAGTCTTTTGAAAAGAATAAGTTTTCTTGATAATTTCTAAAAACTTAAGTAAAGACTCTCTTTAAATTTTTTTTTAAAGAAAAGCAAGTCCTCTACTTTACTTTTTCGATAAAATACCAGCACTTAAGAAGAAATAATTTTTCTTCGTAATTACGGGTTTAGCAAGTGGTAAAATATTGGATAAAGTTTGAGAAATAAAAAGGCATGATTTTTTTACCGACTGAAAAATCTCATAATTTCCATCTACGTTTCAACCTAATTAATATAGTACTAATAATAGGTCTAATCCATCGGTGACCTCCTAAACTTGGCACCAATTTTTACTTAGACGCCTTAACTAAGTTTTGTTCATTTTAGACACATCATGCCATTCTGCATTCTACTAAAATATTATTATTTAAAAAATATTTATAATATACATGCCACGTGTTTTGTATGAAAAATTCCATGTGTCACTAAGTTTTTTTCATTTTAGACACACATGGAATTTTTCACACACACACGAAAGAAAATCTACCAAGGTCATCTTCTCTGCCCCCCCCCC
>NC_028640.1:45370924-45384523 GCF_001406875.1 Solanum pennellii | reverse complement strand
CCCACTCCAACCCCTACCCACCCACCCACCCAAATCGTCTCCTTCACTATCCTCCCCTCCCCTCCAAATGTCTTCTACACCTTTGTCCATTCTAACCCCAACTCATTCCCTACCTATCGTCTTCTCCACCCTTCTCCCACCCTATTCATCGTCTTTCAAGATTTTTCGCTGTCCTTCTTCTTTGCGATAACATGAATCGTGATTTTTTTAATGGGTTGAAATTTATTTTTTTGTCCATAACATCATCAAACTATTTCTCTATGGAAGGAGTTCAAGTTTTGAGAGATGGTGGCTAAAAAATGAGGAAGAAAATGAAAAAAATAAAATTAAAATGATTAAATGAATCTTTCACGCGCTGGTAGTGAGTGTGCTACACTCACCATGCCATGTCAGGAAAAAGTGTTAAAATGACATAACGAGACATGACATGAGGTGTCTAAAATGAACAAAACCTAGTTAAGGTTTCTAAGTGAAAATTAGTGCCAAGTTTAGGGGGCCACCGATGGGTTAGGACCTAATAATATAACTTCTTATTAATATACACAATACAAAGAAAATTTGATTATTGTTGAAACCGTGGAACTCCTCGTTGGGAGGTTGTGATTTTTTTCTAGAAAAGAATATGATTAAAGTATCATAGGGAATTAACTTAAATGGAAAATTACTTGAATTGGTAACTTTTAATTTATTTTTATTGATTTTAGCAATATTGTTTATTTATTATCATTTATAGTAATACTATGTTAAATCTGCAATATATATTAAAAGTGAATTATGGAAGCAATATATTTGTATTATAATTGTATTCTTTTAGAAAATATATTGTGCTTGTTTGGTAAGAAATTGACACATTGTATTATAAGTGTATTAAAATATGTGATAAATGTATTACCCATCAATAAAACTTGTATTATATGTGAATAATAAATTGTTCTTTGTAATATGAATTAAAATTGTATTATAAATGTTTTAAAAGTGATCAAGTGAAAAAAAAACGTTATTGCTATAAATGGTAAATGTTTTTTTTTGATATAGTATAGTTATGTAAGCTTCCCTTAAATATATACTTATACCAAGTCATGATGTAATTTGTAATCTGATGTTTTTCTTATCTACTCGATTATATAAAAATTATCATAGAGTGACGATTTTACTCCCTCCATTCCATTTTATGTGATAACATTTGATCAGACAAGAAGCTTAAGAAATAAGAATACTTTGAAATGTTTATCAAATTGTCATTCAAAAAAGTAAACTCATATTTCTCTCTCTTCATTAAATGTATTAGAATACAATGTTTAAAATTAAATGGGACCAACAAAGGTAAAAGAAGAATTGCACCTTTAAATATTTGTCATATAAGAAAATGTGACATTTTCTTTGGGATTAACAAAAAAAAAGTGCTACATAAAATGAAACAGAGTTGTAGATAGATATAACAAGAATTGGATCAATGTTTGTCCCCAACATATGTAAAGGAGTAGAAGAGGATTATATATTGATTTAATTATTATTGTAGTCATCTCTTAAAAAAATAATATATGATAATAAGTATTCAAAAGATAAATCTTTCTTTAAAGTGGAAAATTAAGTTGCTTTATATAATTATAAGTTAAACACACATTAATCACATATGGATATTTATTATAGTAGAACTATAAAATAACTTTTTATTATATATGTACATATAAATGCGAATTTAATTTTATCTCCGTTCATTTTTTTAAATAATTTATTTATTACTGAAAGTTTTAAAATACTAAAAAGATGATTTTTTGTGATTAATTTCTAATATGATAAATCATATCATATACTTATAGGGGTAACAATATTCAATAGCTATAAGAAATGTAGTACAGGTAATATTTTACCTTTCAACCATGTGTAAAATTTACAATATTAATTAAAAATTGAAAAACAAAAACACATAAAAAAAATAATAAAAACATGATACTTTTCATCTTCATTCATTCGCACAATAACCACAACAACAACAACAATAGGAAGAGAAAGATAGCAAAAATGAGGATGAGGACGAAGACGAGGACAAAGAAGAAGAAGAAGAAGAAGATGATGAAGAGGATAAAGAGGAAAACGGGGAAGACTAATAAGAAGAAGAGGAAGAAGAAGAGGGAGACGAAGAGTAAGAAGAAGAAGAAGAAGAAGAGGAGAAGGAAGAGGATGAAGAAGAGGAAGAAGAGGAAGAAGAAGAAGTAGAAGAAGAAGAGGAGAAAAACGAAGAGAAAGATGAAGACGAAGATGAAGAGGAGGAAGACGATGACAACAACAACAACATCACCACTATCAACAACAGCAACAACGATAACAACAACAACAACAACAACAAAAAGAGAAAGATGACGAGGATGTGGACGAAGAAGAGGACGCAGACAAGGACGAGGAAGAGGAAGAGGAAGAGAAAGACGAAGACGAAGACGAAGACGAAAAGAAAGAGGAGGAAGAGGAAGAAGAGAAAGACAAAGAGGAGGAAGACAAAGTGGAAGAATAGGAAGAAGAAGAAGAAGAAGAAGAAGAAGGAGGAGGAGGAGGAGGAGGAGGAGGAGGAAAAGTAATAAAAGGAAGAAGAAGAGGATGAAGAAACAATTGATTAAGAAATACTTATTGGATTTTTTAATATGTTGGTTAATAGAGTCTCATAATTTAATTTTTGTTGAGTAAAAGGAAATTCATATATTTGATAAAAATAAAATAAAAAAGATAGCATAATATTAATTGAAATCAAAATAATACATTAATTGAATCTTCAAAATATTTGAAAACTAGTCAAACTTTTATACTCATATGACCATCTCTTTTGATGAATCTTTCAAGATAATTAAGTTTCCTTCTTCATTTGATGAACTTATACCAAATTAATGTGACCTTCTATATGATGAATCTTTGAAGAATATATCCATGATCTTTATCAAAGTGAAAGTCGTATGTGACATTATTAACTACATGATTGATGAAAACGATGAATAATTTTTTTAAGAGGAGAAAAAAATAATAGTTATAAAAAGAAAGAATGAGAAAATGAAATTGAACATAAATGATTGTTATTTATAGATTGAATAAATCATAAGAATAGTTAGAAAGAAGTTGAAGAGACATGTCATTTAAATAGAGAAGGTAAAAAGATGAAGTTTTTATTGTAACTTATTAGACATAATTAGAATACTAAATATGATTGAATTTTTAAATTATTAAACAAATTATTTAATGAAAAGGGGATAGAAAGAATCCCCAAAAGGAGAAAAAAGATAAATATGAATGAATATCATAGAGAGGTGTCACATCACATTCTTTATGTTTTTCCTTTATATATAGGAAAAATTAACAAACTAGTCAAAATCAATAACTTAATTTGTAAAAAACTCACTACTTTAAAAATATTGGTTAAAATGTCAAAAATGTCATTATTTAAAAAAAAAATATGTATCCTAATTAAACCCCTATTTTATCTCCTAAAATAATAATTTATTTACATTTATATGTATATTCATAGTTCACTTTTCCCAAATTATTTTAATTTTAAAAAAATTAAAATCTGCAAATTTTTTCCATATCTCTCTCTTCCATATTTATCCCATAAGTAAAAAAAATAAAATTTTCTCTCTCCATATTTTCATGTTCATATTCCTATTCAACCTTTAAATCTTTCTTCTCTTCAACTTCAATTTTTTATTATCTTCTACCGAAATGTTTTTTTTATCTTCAAAATCTGGATTCACACAAATTCCTCTAATTAAGGTATTTTTATCGTTATCTTTTCTTTTTAGATTTATTTTCTGATTTTATTGTTGTTTAAATAATTGGTGAAAGTAGGATTCTTCTCGTTTAGAACTATAAAACACTCTTCAAAGAATGATTCTAAGAGACACTATTCATCTTAGTAAAACGATTTCTAGTGATTTTCCATCATTTAATATATGTATTACTCAAGAAATAGAGGATATTGTAAGATCTGCTTCTAAAATTAGGGAAGAGAGACAACAAGAATAAAGTCTTCATCAAATTCAGATTGAAAACGTAACTCGTAGGGTATAAGAAAATGACGGCGAAGATCAAATTGTTGATGAAGAGGTATTTAAATATTTTTTACATGTTTAGATTTTTGCATGTTGAGTTGAAGTTAAATAACAATTTGTTCAACAATGTGTACTGAATATATTTGTAAATTTCTTGTTATGTACATTGTGCAATATTTATTAGTTTGTATTTTGTATTCAGTTGTTATTTTATTATTGTATTTTGGGGTCAGTTTTTGTTAATTTTGATAATGTATTATTTTTTCATTCCTTTATATTTTTTTCACATTTGTAGATATTCAATAATTTATGAATACATTTTACATGACTATGACATTTCAGATTTTATTAGTGAACTTTTGTTGTATTTATTCTAAAGGTATGTCAACTAGTTATGTATTTTATTTAAAAATGATTACACCAAATATTCAATTATTTCTTTTCAATTTTGTATTTCATTCTCACTTTTTCATCATACAATTTTTTTATATTTTATATATTATTATACAAAATTCTAAATAAAAACTAGAATAAATAGAAATACAAATAAAATACATATTGAAATGAATACATACAAGATTTTTGAAGAAAAAAATAACTATAGAGGAAAAAAAATATATGAATACAAATATATTTCTTAAAGGACTATATAGATACATTTGACATACCTATTGAAATGAATACAAACTAATAAAAAACTATAATGAATATAAATAGAATATATTGTGGAATGAATATAATTTTAAAAAAGTAAAAATTCTGGAGAGAAAAAAAGAACAAACTTTAAATTTTATTTGAAAATGTAACTGATGAGAAAATTAAGTGATTTTTACCCTTTTTTTTGAAATATTCTCTCCCTTGATTTTCTCCCTTTTGTTATTAAATAATTATATTCTTTAAATAAAAATAAATAATAAAAAATAAATAAGATACATAACAAACTAAAATTTGACATTTCTACTAAATATTGAAAGTGTTGCTAATAAGCCCTTTATAATGTTAAAATATTGACATTTTGAAAAATTTCCCCATATGTATGTATACACACACTAATGGGCCAAGATTTCTAAAATTAATCAAATTATCCACTAACCTATTGATATCTAACTTTCCTCTCTATTACATACTCAAAACACTTCTGTTTCATCTTACACATCATTTTTTTAATCTATTTCAAAAATTTTCGATATGATTTTAGTACTATAGGAATTCAATTATATCTCGCTGGCGATTTTAATATGTTAGGATTTGTAACTAAACTATTATTTTCAATAATTATTAAATGGTATACTATAATAGTTATAGAGTTTTAAGTACCTATCTGATGTGATTTAAGTCATTATTTTATTTCACAACATATTGTATATTAAGTCATTATTTTATTTCACTATTGGAACATTTTGTTGAAATCAGAGGTAGATAATGTTGAGCCTCGAAGCTTCAAAATTTGAATATTAAATACAAATAAGCTTAGTTTTGAGTGAGCATTATTGCAAAAAATTGGTTATGTGTCGAGAAATAAATCTGAAATTTTGAATGATTTGGTGTAGCTTTAAAGCTATTTTTGGATGACTCTGATACTTCAATCAAGAAAAAAGACGAAGTTTGTTTTTTAATAATAATGTAGTATATTATTTATTGTATATGAGTGCATAATATCTTTTATAATTTTATATAATATTGCATATTGAGTGTATACTATTATTTATTAAGTATCATAAATAAATAATAATTTTTTGTATATCATATGTAAAATATTTTATATTGGATTTTTTTTGCACTAAATATTTGTAATGCAAGTTTTTGACCTATATTTTTATAAAAGAGGGTGTTAAATGTGGAAAGATTCAATCTATGGTCACATTGCAAGCTGTAAGTATGTTTATACAATCAAGGTCCATTTGGAGACATCAAAAGGAAACTGGAGGATGTTTTAACTGTCACTTACCAATAATCAAAAGATGGCATTAATCAAAAGGAATCTAGCACCTGGAATCGGGAGGTGAACATTGTTACTCTAGACAACAAATATAAGGTTCCCAACTACCCAAACATAGATTAAGCAGATGGCATGACATCTTCGGTGCAACTTGTTATTGTTGTTCAACTAAGGAAACCTCTGACTTTCTGAACATATCTCACAAGAGTTGTAGTGACCCTCTAATTGGTAAAAATCCTAAGTATGAAACTAAAGCGGTCCCATGAGGTTATCGAGCAGGCGCTAAGGGCAATATGATCGACACTGCCATGGATCAAGAGATAACTAGGTTGGAAAGGTGTTATGCCCTAGAGGACCTAAATCAAAGAGTTCTTGGAAAGGAACATAATTCAAAGAAGAATGTTACTAATGTTGAAGCCGCAGAGTTTTGGAAGAAGATGCAGTCTAAAGAATATCCGGTCGAAGAACAATTAAAGATACTAGCCCACATATCCATTTGGTCTCTGCTTATGAGTTTTAAAGCTCATAGGAATGCTTTGATGGAGTTGCTAAGCGGAGTGAACATTCCAAAAGAGACCACAAGTGAGGTCTTAGATGCAATGATTGGAAGAATAGTGGAAGACAACAAGATTTCTTTCCATGATTATGAGTTGCCTATAGAAGGGGTTGGGCACAACAAAGCACTTCGCATCACAGTCAAATGTTGTGATAGAATTGTGACTCGAGTTTTAGTGGATAGTAGTTCTAGATGCAACATATGTCCTTTCCCCGCTCTGAGAGATTTAAATGTTAATATGGGAGATATAAGGGAAAGTCGTGTGAAAGTTAGAGCTTATGAGGGAGCGCAAAGAAGTGTCATTGGCGAGATCTATCTCACATTGCAGGTGGGGCCGACTGAATATCCTAGTCTGTTTCAAGTGATGGATGTATAATCCAACTACGACCTGTTATTGGGAAGACCATGAGTTCACATTCAGGAGCATTTCCTTCCACCCTTCATCAGTGTGTAAAGTTTGAATGGGGTTTCACATATGCTAACATCCATGGGGAACTCAGTCATCCTATTCTTTTTGTTAATTTTATTCTGATCACTGACGAGTTAGATGAGTCACTTTTCACACATTGAAAATAATGCAAGCTTTAAGGGTTAATGAGAAAGCAGAGCCAGATGATACAAAATTTCAAATGCAGCAAAAATGGTTGTGTAAGAGACGTTGAAGCGAAGTCCAATGACATAGGTGATCCGATCCAACTAAAGCATCAGAGAGGCACAAACAAACTCGGATATGAGCCTGCCTCGAATAGAGTCCACCAAGGGCATAGCAATACATTCTTCCTACCAAAAAAAGCTTTGATTCAAGATCAAGCAAGCGTTGAGGACATCATTGAAGGAATAGTCAATTTGTTCGTGTCCATGGATGGAGAAGAGAGAGACCATAAGATAAATCTCAGTCAATTAACCATTTGTAATGTTGAACCTGGATAAATCTTGCAAAACTGGACCATCAGCCCGTCCCTATTTCAACCAGAGTCATGGTAGTGTGGAAAAGAAGTTTTATTTTAAAATACGCATGATCAAATTGAGGCTTGAATCATGTATAATCTTTTGTTGCTTGCCTCTTCTAAAATTTAGAATGCTTTGAAATAAAAAAAAACTTTACTTTTTAAAAAAAAATTTCTCGTTATTTTAAATACCTATTTATCTTCACTTAACTTTTGCACTTTTCAGCACTCATATTTATTAAATTTCTCGTTCGATAGTTATGATTTGTAACGAATTCAACGAGCAAGACGTAAGCGATGAACAAGATCATGAAGAGTATGATGCTTGAAAATCTACCACACGAGATCGAGCAATTTGAAAGTCAAAAAAACTCAATATGAATAAATAAAGGTTGTCAACTTAGGAGATGAGGAAATCGTGGAGGAAACATGAGTCAACATACATTTAGAGGATGAAAGAAAGCAAGAATTAATAAAATTTCTTAAGCAATATGTCGATGTATTTGTCTGGTCATATGATGAAATATCAGGATTAAGCATTGATGTTGTCTCACACAAATTACCAACTGATCTCACTTTTCTACCCGTTAAACAAAAGACAAGAAAGTTGAAGACAAATTTGAGTTAAGGATCAAAGAAAAGTTGAAGAAATGGACGGTACAGTTAGCACAAAGCCAATCAATTCAGACGCCATCAAGAACTATTACATTGGAAGATCTCAAGATTAGCGCTTATTTCTGGTAATTTTGCATTTTCCAATGTAACAGAACTACGTCTAGACCTGACTTCCAACGGCGGGGTACGTAGGCAACCCACACCGGCTCTGGTCTCCCTTAGAAAATCCAAAAATATCATTTCCATGTATTTATAACTATGCTCAATCTGAATTCGCTTGGTGGGATACATAGCCGACAATCCTTGTCGGATTCAGTCCCTTGTTTTTTCTATTTTTCATTTTTCTATTGTATTTGAACTGTGTCTTGACCTGATTCTACTTAGATACGTAGGAAACCTGAGTCAAGCTCGTTCATTGCATTACATAATCTTACTTTTCCCTCACATATTTCTCTTTTCTATTGTATTTGAAATGTTTGATTCCTCTTGGATACATAAGCAACCTTAGTCAGGCCCACTTATTCATTTCATATTTTCCACTTTCCTATCGTATAAAACTACGTTACGACCTGATTCCACTTGGATATATAGGCAGCTTGAGTTAAGCTCAGTCATTGCATTACATATTCCTACTTTTCTTTAACATTTTTTTCTTTTCTATTGTATTTGAACTACGTCTTGACCCGATTCATCTTGGATACGTAGGATGCTCCTGGTACTTAGCCGAGAGCCTTGAGCATTATACAAGGACGTGCTGTAGGAGTAACCCATTACCTTCTAGGTGGAATTGCCACAACATGGCATTCTTCTTAGCAAGAATTATTGTAGTAGGATAAATTCCCTTGTATATTTTTCACTTTCCTATTGTATTCAAACTATGTTACGACCTGATTCCACTTGGATACGCAGGCAGCCTAGTTAAGCTCGGTCATTGCATTACATACTTCTACTTCTCCCACTTGTATTCAAACTACGTTACGATCTAAAACCTATTTTGGGGATACGTAGCCTGAGTCAGGTTCGATCAATATTTTGCATAATTTCCATTTTTTGCTAAGCTTTAAGAAACACTTTCTCATAGTTAGCGTAACCTCAGAATATGAAGTATCTCGATCAACATATTATCTGCAAAAGATCTAACAAAGAGTCATCAAAAGGAAAAAATCTACTACAAGAATATGTTGGATATAGTCAACAAAATAGAAATCTCGATGGACTTCAGAACATGTCATAATCTAAAACATTGGAGAATTAGTATATATACATATATATACCTAATATATATGTAGCATACTTATTTTCTAGAAAAACAAGCTAATTCTTTTTTAAAATACATTTCCTTACTCATCCGCCTACCAAGTCTCTAGGTTAAGAAACTACATACGGGCTTAGAGGATGTTGAAGGATTCCAGTGACGAGGCTTCAGTCCGCGAGTCGATACAAATCAAAAACCCCTCGCAAACTAAAAATTTTCTTTGAACGTAGTAAGAAAATAATATCAAGTCCCAGGCATTACTAGAAACTCCACCCGACTACTCACAATCATGAGCCAAAATACTATTTCCCTACTTTATTTCCCGAAAGTACTTTAGCTTACATCTTATATCTAAGAAAATTTAACTTAAAATTGTCAGGTGCACTCAAGATCTAGCAGAAAGAGGATCTTCGTAGGAAAATAGGATAGTTAGATTTCTATTAAAATAGCTCCACCAACTTGAGCTTGTAAACTAACCTCATCAACAACTCCACCAATCTGAGACCACCGTGTAACAACGCCAAATCCACAAGTTTGAGGTTGTAAATAGAAAATGTCACTAAAACTCCACCGATTGGAGGTTGTACATAGCAAACATCATCAAATTCCTCAAACTCGAGGCTCTACATAGAAATATCAATCGAACTCCGCCAATCGAAACATATATATAAGTAAAATAAGTAATACTACTCTAATCGGAGACTACATCATAATGATATCACTAGATTCCACCGACTGGGGCATGCACGCATAATAAAGTTGTCATACGCCGACAATTAAATTTGCATTACAAGATTTACACAGCTGGGTACAGGGTCTTACATTACAACAACCCAGCCAGCCAGAGTCTTTATATTACAAGGTTTACACAACTGGGTAAATACTTTTACATTACAACAGCCCCGCCAGCCGGAGGCTTTAGATTACAAGATTTACACAGCCAGGTGCAGGCTTTTATATTACAAAATTTCCGCCAGTCGAAGGCCTCTACATTACAAATTACTTTACATACATCACACTCACAACACAAAAGTAGACATCAATAGTCGTTTGAACATCTACACTCTACTCTTTACATTTTTAATTTATAAAAATTTGAACCACAACATGTACTTTTCACCCTTTTACATATTTTTAAGGACAATGCATTACAACGAGGAACTCCCTCTAAGCAGCAAACCAAGGCGAGTTAGTGTAATGTAAAGCATCAATAACTATGTAAAGGATTCACTTTTAAAACTCAACTCAACTCAACTCGACTTTTCAGAAGTTCAGATTTAAATTTTACTTATAAATCTTTCATGTCTCAGTTCATTATAACTCGACACTAGGCAATCTTTTTAAAATTCATCCCTCTACCATAAGTCTCCAGTAGAAATTATTACACAACATTTCTCATTCAAGTATCTTTAGAACTTGTACCTATTCATGATAATCTCTTCGTACCTCGCCATCAAAAGATTTTTGTGTTACCATAATTTTATACAAGGGCAAATTTTAATTCCTACACTCTCAAACTATATATGGCCTAATTTATCTGGAAACCTGAGATATGTAAGCAGCTCAAAAGTCAAAGTTCGGCCATAACTCATAAACATTTCTTGCCAATTTTTGCCCAAGGTGTATTTTGGTGGGTCGCCTAAAATTAAATTATGTCAATATTTCTTTGTCCAGATCATCTTTATTCTCTTCCATGAACAAAGAAAGGGGCAAACTATTGACACCCAATTTTGGGTCTCCACATTTATTTAACTAAAATTTTAATAATAATAATAATAATAATAATAATAATAATAATAATAATAATAATAATAATCTAAATTACTCTTATTATATAAGCAGTAAGCCAAGGACAAACTCTACTTTATAAGATGGTACAGAAAGGAACAAAAATTGTACAGTGAACATGGAAACATGAGGGCTATTTTTGGAATTCCAAAAGTAATTGCACGTATATTGAACATCTCCATGTGTCCTATTTTCTTCCTTTTTTCCTTTACAAGTATTATTTTCCTCTGTTCACTCTCCTTCAAAATCCTTGGGTTTAAAGCGGTTTGCTTCCGTTTCTCTTTTCTTCTTCTTCTTCTTATGTTTTTTCTTTGTTGTTTCTGTTGCTTTGCTTTTGTGGTGAACTCTTCTAATTTGTTACTTCTCTTACTTATTTGTGTATTGTTTTGCCCAAGCATATATCTATATATGACTATTTGACTACAATAAGATTTTGATGTGTGTATTGATTAGGTAATGTTATTGAAATGCAGGTAGATTAGTCAAGGCTGAAGTGACCGAGAGCTATTTCTGGAAATACTTGCTCTCATACTAGTATTTTGGGATCTACTTTGTATGAATTTTTAACCTTTGTTTTCTTGTGAAGTTAAGAGTTGTTTCTCTGTTTTTTAATATCTTCATTTACTGTTGGTAGTTTAGGAAATAAATTGAACATCATTTCATTTTTGTCATTTTTCGTTATTCTAAAATTATTCTTGAAAAATCAATTATTCAAAATAAAATCATAAACATGAACAATCAACTCTCTTAAAATTATTACCTAGAAAATCTAAATGATAGACAAAAAATGAAAGAAATTTTTAACAACTTAAACAATTTACTTATTTTGAAGTTTGAACTATGAAAAAACGGTTCACTGTGAATCAACTTTAGCAGAGTTACTACGGGAAGGATAGATGAACACAACTTTTGAATAATGCTACAAGTAAAATGGTGTTTTTCTTCTACCATAACTAAATTTTCTACCACATGATCTGGTGAAATCATTAATAATTTATACAAGTATAAAATATAGTTTGGACGTGGATGCCATCTTGAAAATAATGTATATCTATTAAAGAAAAAAATAAATGCGTCCTCATATATACTCGTGTCGTTGAAATCAAACCCACATTTACAATCTTTACAATAGAAAATTTTGATTAAAATCTCTTTTCGTATGAAGAAAATTGAGAAAGAGAATGTGTAGTACAATTACTGATCTATGAAAAATGTTGTATCCCTTACAACTTCAAAGGTTCACATATTAATGTATTACTTTACTTCCCCTTATTAGGCTATCAAAATGTAATAAGGTCACTTGTGATTTTGTCCCTATTTCGTGATGGTCTTATTCACAACCAATCTATTTTACTAACTATATTGTCCATGCTATTTTAGTCTAATCCTATGTATCCTTTATTCTTTCATCCTTTTTCACTCATATATAATTGTGTTAGATAAACATGTTTGAAATTTAGTGCTTTAGTTTGCATAAGAATCTCCCTGCTAAGAGCTTTACCCCTCACTTTCCATCACCTATTCAGTCTGATGATAATATATCTTCCTTGATGATATAAGTTTTTTTCAAGATTATTCTACTGTAATGTGGCTAGCTCAATTTCTTTTGTGTTCTTAAACACAATAATTGTTAGCTTAGCTGGTCTAACAACATGTAACGACCCGCTAGGTCGTTTTGAGAATTAGGACTATTTTGGCTCTTTCCAAAAAATTCAAAGAGGTATTTTAAACTATTTGATAACTAGGAGTACTTAGTTGATACATATATCTATATTATAATTAATATACTTGAATAATAATTGGGTCAAATTCTTTTTTAATAACCCTTACCATTTGACTATATAATTAAAACAAATCAGTTAGGTTATTTTAGAAGAAGAAAAAAAAAATTATAAAGGTTTGAAACTACCTGGAGACGAGAGGGACCAAACGGCTGCGGAGAACATTAATTTCCAGGTAAATCAATCCAAATTTTGTTAAGGTTTATATGTAATTGTATGGTACACTTGGAGTAATATAATAAAGTAAGATTTTGAGAGGATTAAATTGTAATGTATAGTCACTGTAATGTATTTTTGTTAAAACTATAATGTGGCATAGGATTGATTGGTTAATGACGACCAATGATTGCTTAATCATTGGATATAATTGGTTTCTCATGCAATTATATGCATATTACTTTACAAAGCTAGACATTTGACAGTACCCATTTGAAGAAAAGGAAAAAAAAACGTGGTCTTGGCATTATCGTATTCCTTGATTTTCTTTATTAATTCTTATTTGTATCTATTTTATCAAATTATGATACTAGTTTTTGATATATTGAGATAGGTAATTAATTATTAGGTGTATATTATATGATTTAGCATTGAATCTAGGGTATTTGGAGAGGTTAAAGTTAAGTTCTTGGCTTGAAATTTGACGAATTGGCATATAAATTATACCAAGATTTGGCGTTTGATTAGAGA
>NC_028640.1:45367645-45369168 GCF_001406875.1 Solanum pennellii | reverse complement strand
GATATCATATTGCATTGCATTTCATCACATCATTATTTTTGATGATTATGTGTTTTGGTTGGTGTTGGAAAGTACTTGATGTTTGATTACCTTTATTGATGAACTTAAATAGTGAGTGTAATATATATATACTTATATAATTTAAGAATTTATTTTTTTTATAAACTCCCGTCACTACTTCTTCGTTGTCGGTCAATGAGACATACTGAGTACATGTGGTTTCGTACTCATACTACACTTGTTGCACTCCTTGTGGTGCAGATTCAATTCCGCGTAGGAGCACATCTCGTGGAGCGAATTGAGTCCGAGCTTGAAGTTCTTGGAGTTGTGGTGAGCTGTTTGGTTGTTCTGTGGCCCACACCTCCCTCTATCTTTACTTATTCTGTTATTAGTATTCAGACAGGATATCCCTTATGTTACATTGTCATTTAGTTTCAGACTTGCATCGAATTTTAGAAGCTCTTGTACTTAAGACACCAATTATTGGGGTGATATATTTTAGCTTCCGCAATTCGTACTTATAAGGAACTCAATGTTGGAGATTCTTGCTAAGTGTTAGTCTTTTTACTCATTGTTGGTTAAGTTTGTTAAAATATGTTGGTTGGCTTACCTATTGGTTGGGAACATAGGTGCCATCACGACTCGTGATTTTGGGTCGTGACAAAGTTGGTATCAGAGCCCTAGGTTCATCGGTCTCAAGAGTACAAGAGCAATGTCTAGTAGAGTCTTGCGGATCGGTATGAAGACGTCCATACCTATCTTCGAGAGGCTATGGGACATTTAGGAAATATTCCGTTCTTTTATTCATTATCGTGCACACTTGACCTTGTAGAAATTCTAATCTTGATATCTCATTCTCTCTCAGATGGCGAGGAATCGTAATCGGCAAGTGGTGGTCAGGATCCTATTTCTGCGCCTGCTTCTAGGAACACTATCCGAGGTAGAGGTAGGGGATGAGCTCGAGGTCGGGGTAGGGGCCGTATTGCAGCACCAGTGGATGGTCAAGTACCAATAGCTATCCAGGGTCGTGATAGGACCGTACCTCTTGATGCAGAAGTTATTCATGGGGATGTGCAAGATCGTGTCGAGGGGGATGGGCCAGCTCAGGCTCCACCTAGTACTATTGTCCCCCCAGTGCTTCAAGATACCTTGGCTCGTATGTTAGGAATCTTAGAGGGGATGGCCCAGGCAGGAGCTTTGCCTGTCACTTCTGATGGCTCACAGACCCGCGTTGGAGGTCAAACTCCAGATCCGATAGTTGCTCCAGATTCTCAGACTCCCAGGACTCAGCCAGCTGCCGCTGTAGCTCCTCGTTTGGATAGTATGGAGTTTCCAGATATGACATCACATTTGGTGAATAGGCCTTCTATGACTATTGATGAGCAAAAGATGTTTGGGAGGTTCAAACTAATGAATCTCCTACTTATACTGGTGACTTAGCTGAGGATGCATATGAGTTTATAGTTAGTTGTCATGAGAGGTTGCATAATCTTGGATTAGTGGAGTCTCATGGAGTTGACTAC
>NC_028640.1:45343811-45355475 GCF_001406875.1 Solanum pennellii | reverse complement strand
TTTTTATTAATGAGTTTAAGTCTTCCGCATTACTTTCTGTTGATATTAAATTGAAATGTTAAGGTTTAGATTGGTTGGTTCGCTCACATAGGAGGGTAAGTGTGGGTGCCAGTCGCGGCTCGGTTTTGGGTCGTGACATCACATAATGGTATAAGAAACATATATGGGTTCTTACAAATGATGCTCATCAGAATCAATATAAGAAACTAACATGATTATGATGAAACTGGATATTCCTACTCCAGTGGAGGATGCGGAAATTGTTTAAATTTAGCATTTTAGAGTTTATCGTATTAAGCACTTAGATGAGATTGTCCCTAAAGGTTAAAGGACTCATGAATCAGAGGTAAGATTTTGTTTATTTTTCTGCTTTCAATTTATAGGTATGAATCCACAGTAGTTGATTGTAATACTTAAACCCTAAACCCTACTACTAAAGAAGGATGTTCACTTTTTAAAATACAGTTTATAATGCTATAATATCAGGTATATTAAACAAAATCATATGAAAAGAAAAAGAGTTATAAGATAGCCATAACGAAGTGTCGAAGGGACATCAAGTGGTTGATATTATACCTCAAATCAGTTTGCCTTTTGATAACTTTTAACATTAGATAGTTTGGTTGTAATACATTCGTCTCAAGTATATTTTGTTAATGTATCAATTGATTTATTCCCATCAATCAAAAGAGAATGATGAGAAGATTTCACCTTAGTTACTTAAAGTCATATTCATGCCACAAGATTTGACTTTAATTTTTTTAAGTCATATCTATAACCAAAACTTTTATGAGGTTATTTACAGTGTAGTTAAAAAGTAAGTAGTCAATGGTAGTGTTTCTACTAATAGCATAATAAGTACTCTACCTATTAAATTCAAGAACAATTTATTTCAACTTATTTTTTCCTTCTTCATTCTTTTTATTTCTAAGAGCATATTAGATTCCATCCCTTCTGTTAAGTCTTAGCAAAAAGTAAACATTTTTTTGTAGATGTGCTAAGGTGAAGAATTGCAATAAGCTGCTTCTTGAGATGCAACTAATATAGAGATGTACAGTGAATAATGGAAATAAAAAGAGAAAGTGCAAGAGCGATATATTATTGTTGTTTGCATTGGCAGCAAAATACAGGTTGATATTTGAAGAACAAGTCGACACTTGCTACTTTACAACTTTCAAGACGAATGAGAAACAACAAATAATCTACTCTGAATGAAGTTAGTCAGCAAACTCAAAGCTCCTTTCTATTCTTCCTTTTGATAAATGTCTATTATGTGTACAACATCATAACCAAGAAAAATAAGAAAAATTCAGTATGTTGTTGTCTGCTCATTTTTTGGAGAAAAAAGAAGGGTTGAATGACTATTTTCAATAATGAAGGGTTCATTTTTTAAAGTGAAGTATTTTTTTGTGAAGACATTAACCTCGCCCAATATAAAATGTTGGCAAGGGCGTGCCCATCTAGTACATATAATAGGATAGGTGAAAAGTGTCACGTGTCAAAACCACAAGAAACAAACTTTTAAATAATTAAAATTATTAATTACATGTAATAGGATTAAATAATAAATTATTTTTTTATTTTAAAAATAATTTTAAATATAGTGTTGTAACGGTGTGTGCTTCCCCTTTTTTTTGGATTTTTTAAACTATTTTTTCACAACATCCTTATTTATAATAATAATAATAATAATAATAATAATAATAATCTATATACATATAATAGGAGAGGTAAAAAGGTCATGTATCAACACCACAAAAAACAGACTTTTAAATAATTAAAATTATTAATTACATGTAATAGGATTAAATAATAAATTATTATTTTATTTTAAAAATAATTTTAAATATAATGCTGTAACGTGTGTCTTCCCTTTTTGGGGGGATTTTTTAACTATCTTTTCACAACATCCTTATTTATAATAAAATAAATAAATAAATAAATAAATAAATAAATAATAATAATAATAATAGTAATAAAAATATTTACTATTATCTAATAAAAATTATATGGATTTTATATAAAGAAATATATTAGTAATTAATATTATCTAAGAGGTAGTTTATATATTTATATATCTATATCTAATTTCTTAACTTTTAAAATTGCCAAAAAAAGGGTAAGAAATTGCAAATACTACAAAAAGTTACGTATATATAGGTACATATATAAAAATTCAAAGACTAAAAAATAGTTACAAAATCTTACGCTTACGAAATCACAATATTCAAATACAAATTAATATTTATTGAAAAAAATATATTTATACAATTAAATAGAGAGTTTTAAAACTTCGTTGTCATGTTGCTAAATTAAGATTAGATAAGTATAACCAATTCATTTTGAATTTTGAATTTTAAGCTAGGGATGTATTAATTATTCAAAAATTTTATAAAGTCCTAAACAAAATATAACTGACCACTTTAAAATTTTATTAACTTTAAACTTCTCATATGGAATTGTTGAAAGAGATTTACTCTTAATTAGACAAAGAGCTCCTAAACTTCATTTTGTCAAGGCAAGTTGTCATATATTTTTAGATTTTTATTTCTTCATCAAAATTGAATAGTAATTAGCGTTTTTTGTTTGAGGTTTTAATTTTGTGAAATGAATTGTATATAGGTAAATGTGTATTATAGCAGAATGATTAATAATTAGTGCTCAGACAATTATGAAGAAACAAAAAAAGACAAATGTAAATAAAAAATAAAAATTATGTGTGAAGAATGTCACAATTGAAACCATTGATGAATATTGTTGTGGATTGCAAGAATGACATGTTATAAGATGCTTAGATATTTTATCTACTTTCTTTTTTATTTCCTATAAACACGACAAAGAATAATTTTATGTTTCTTTGCATATGTATTTTAAGATTAATAATTTCTCTATTTATTTATATATGTATTTTTTAAATAATTGCTTACAAAGAATTTTTGTTGCTTTAAATATTTTTGAAACAAATCTATAATGTATAAAGCACATATAGAGTTTTTATTGCTTTCAAATTAAATTGAAAAAAAAATCTATAATCTATAATCTAAATCTAAATTATTATAAAGACAATAAAAACATGTTAGTAGAATCTTCATCAAATATAAGCTCAGAGAATAATGTTATGTGTCTTTGTACATGTATTTTTAAGATTAATAATTTCTCTTTTATTTATATATGTATTTTTCAAATAATTGCTTACAAAGAATTTTTGTTGGTTTAAATATTTTTGAAATAAACCTAAAATCTATAAAGCACAGAGAGAGTTTTTATTGCTTTCAAATTGAATTGAAAGAAATCTATGATCTATAATCTAAATTTAAATTATTATAAAGACAAGAAAAAACATGTTAATAGAATCTTCATCAAATATAAGCTCAAAGAATAATGTTATGTGTCTTTGTACATGTATTTTTAAGATTAATAATTTATCTTTTATTTATATGTGTATTTTTAAATAATTGCTTATAAAGAATTTTTATAGCTATAAATATTTTTTAAATACACCTAAAATCTATAAAGTACCGAGAGAGTTTTTATTGTTTTCAAATTAAATTGAAAGAAATCTATAATCTATAATCTAAATCTAAATAATAATAAAGGCAAGAAAAAACGTGTAAGTGTTATGAAACTATATATATTTAGAAGAAGAAGAAAATAGGGAGAAGAGAAAAGACTTCTTATTTCTCTTGAAGTATATTCAGGATTCATATATCTTTTACAAATCTTATTTACAATGAAGGAAAACCCATTTATTTATAGGGAAAACCTTACTTGGTCCCCAAGTAGGATTCCTAACCATATCCTACAAGGACTCCACATAATTAGACATTCACTATAATGCAAATTGTTTATAACACTCCTCCTTGAATGTCGGTAGATTATGTGCCTCATTAAAACCTTACTAGATAAAAACCCAGTAGGAAAAAAATCTAGTGAAAGAAAAAGAGTACATATATCTAATAATACGCATTATGGATGCCTCATTAAAAACCTTACAAGGAAAACCCAGTGGGACAAAACCTTGTGAGGGAAAAAGAGTACATCGCGTATTAACTCCCCCTTATGCGAACATCAATTCAGAGACTAAAATCTTCGTTTTTCAAGCTTGTGCACCATCTTCTTGAAAGTTGTAGTTGGTAGAGAATTGGTGAATAAATCAACAATAATATTACTTGAAGAGACATGTTGCATGTTGATATCACCATTCTTGGGAGCTCATGAGTGTTGAAAAACCTTGATGAAATATGATTTCTTCTATCTTGCTTTATGAATCTTTCCTTCAGGATCAAAGATTTCTGCAAGTTCCTTACTTCAACTCCTTTAAGCAAATAATCTATTGTCAAGAGTTTCAATTCTAGTCATCAACTTGCATAATAATACTTGTATATGTTCTATGCATTTTGAATCTATTTAATCCTTATGAGGATGATAAACAAGTTTTCCAAAAACTTGTATATGCTTTAGATTTTGAACCCATTTGGATATTTACATATCAATTTTGTCAAGTAACAACATTCAATATTAGATGTATGACATCTTCTAGTGCCTAGATTGCAAGTCAAATAAGCTTTCGCCTACCAAGATGCATCATTCCACTTTTCACTTGATAATTATTTCTACACAAACATGCTTTAATAGATGTAGAATTCATATCCTCATAATCTTTTACAATATTGCGCGCTATTGTATCAAAGATATCGTCAACGATATATCATTTTGTATCGATTCACAATACGACAAAATTTATTGAGATCTCATCACTTCATTATTTTTAGGTAGCTACCCCTCTCATGAGGTTTCATAAAGTGTTGTGTCGTAGGCTCTCCAAGAGCACATTATCTTATTATTATGATCATTTTGATTCTTTGATCCTCCACCTTTTTCAAGGATTATTTTATTTAGAATTGATTAGTCTATCATGCTTCATGCATGTCATAGACTTTATCCTTGAGGGACATTCAATAGATGTATTTACAACTCTTGTGTTGCTTCTAGTGTCCCCCTTATGTTAGACAAACTAACATATATCTCAATCTTTTGGAGAATCTATTTTTGTGCATCATTGTATATTCGTTGATTATATACTATATACCAAAATAATCAGATGAAAATATTTGGTCCCTGACCATAAATAAACAGAAAGAAAATCTGATCATAATTTGTTGGTTTGATGCATAAAATTACTTTTGTATGCGGTATCATATTTCAGATCAACACATGAAGTTTTACTTTCACAAGCAATGATTTCACTATCTCAGACATTTATTGTCACAATATCTTGAGTATTTATCAATATTATCAAGATAAATTATCTTGATTACATATTCTGAAATTGTGCTCTTAACTAATTATTTTTGCACAAACAATTTTGTGAATGTCAAACTACATGTTGACAACAAACGCACATGTGATTATCTTATAAATACATCTTTTTATCATATCACATGATAGGTGAACGGGCCCATATTCACCTTTTATACTTTTTAGAATTTAGGGATTAAATCCCAACTTTAGTTGATCCAATCAACTTTATCATGAGAACAAGCAGCGTAAAGAATTCTGGAAGAATCTTCTAGTTTTTCAATGTATGTCCATTACTCAGTATGCACATCTTTGGGATGACCAAATTATTCATGCCAACTAATAAAATTAGTAGCACTCGTAAACTCCAAGTTTACTACGCCATGTGCCTTTTGCTTTAGTAAATTTCTAATTTACTATTATATGAGTAAATTTCAATTTTGTTACTCCAAGAGTAATTTTTAGATTTATTTTTTCTCAAATACTTCACCCTTTAGGTGAGTCGTGATCCCATCATTGAATGAACTAATCTGAAGAAAATTGTGCATATAACATATTATTTGTGCCAACATTTTTGCAAACATCAAGTTGCGAGATAATAATAGGCACACATGAGACCATATAGAAGAAACATTTATTAGGACCATTAAATATCTAAACAATCGACTAGGTGGATGACTAGGTCCACAAATATCTGTATACGTTCCTAGGACGCAAAGAATTCAATCTCAACTTTCGTTTATGATGGTCTCACAATTAACTTGACTTGTTAACAAGCAGTACAAGAAAATTCACGTCTAGCATGGTGGCTTATCACCTCATTCCCTTTAAAGAATGGATCTGTATTTTTACCATTTATCAAAGACTCTCATTCTTCATGAATGGAACACAATCATCTAAGTACATCAAATTTTGATAACTTAGTACCTCATTCCATATTCATGTGCATCATTTAATCAATTGACTTCTTTTAGACATTTATGCACTGCTACATTCACTTTGGGGAATGGTTCTGCTTCAACGAGATATATTTCATGACTAATTTTATCAAAAGCTCATTATTTCCCTTAGAGCCTGTTTGGCTCAGCTTTTAAGCTGGTCAAACTGACTTAAAAGCTGGTTTTTGACTTATTTGACTGTTTGGCAAGTTTCAAAATAACTTATTTTAAGTTAAAAAAAACTTATTTTAAGCCAAAAGTTAAAAGCTGGGGTAGGGGTGCTTTTTTTTTTCCAGCTTATAAGCTGTTTTAAGTTGACCGTACTTTTACCCTTTTGCCCTTAATATTTTTATATAATACCCAAATTACCCATCCTTAACCCTAACATTCTCTTCCATTTTTCCATTTTTCATTCTCACGCTTGGCAGCTGCTGAACTGCTTCTTCTTCTCCAAAGTTTCGACTGCTTCTTCTTCTTCTCCAAAGTTTCGGCTGCTTCTTCTTCTTCTTCTTCTCTTTATCAAGTAAGTTGTTCTTCTTCTGCCTCTTTCGTTTTCGTTCTGTTTTGTCCATTTTAATATTGATTTTTGTGCTGCCTCCGACTCTTCTTCTACCTTTTTCTTTGTTATTAATGGATTCCATACATGGTTTCTCCATTGCTCCTGTTTTGTGTTTCAATTTTGAAAATATAACTTCCGAATTGGTGTTCTGTTTTCTGTGCGTGTTCTCTATGTTTTGAGATGGATATTGAATGTTAATTTACAGTGTTTGATGCCTGAAAAATATTATCCGTTACTGGGTAGAAGATAGTTACAAAGACCAATTCTTTATCACAAAAAGACCATCACATCACACTTAAAAAAACAATCTAGTTAGCAAAAAAGCAAAAAAGAGTGCCCTTTTCAGAATCTAGAAAATAGTTACAAAAAAGAAGCAAAGAATGAATTATCACTGTTATTACAAGGTGGCACAAGAGTTTCACAAAAGGAAGAAATAGTTTGAATTTGAGAAGAAGAGAAGCCATGTGTATAGCTACTGTTAATTCTTCATCCTTTTAATGAAGAATGACATTCTGTTTCCTTCACCATATTTGTTAGTAATACCTCAGCTTTCTTGTTTTTGAGTTATCATATAATGTTAGAGGCTAAAAATGAGTATTTATAGTGTTTGAGTTTATTTCATATTTAATTGAAATAAAATTGAAATAAAATTATAAAATAGGTTATTCGGGATTTTAGTATTGTTATAGTGAAATTATTTTAAGATAATTTGTTCTCGAACCAACGAATCTTAAATGTGCTCCTTCTATTTTTTCTTTGAACTAGTTTAATGTTATTTTAAATTTTCTTATCAGTTTCATCTTCAGATCAATTACACCATGTCTGAAACACAAACTAATGCTAAGTGGGATAATGATGCTCATCTCAAATTTATAGAGTTATGTGAATTAGAGATTAGGAAAGGAAATAGACCAAACACTCATTTATCTAAAGATGGATGGAAAAATACGATTAAAGCATTCTATGAAAAAACGGGAAGACGTTATACAAAAATACAAATGAAAAATCATTGGGATGGCATGAAAGCTGAGTGGACTCTTTTTAAGCAATTGATGAGAGGAGATACAGGTATAGGATGGGATGCCACTAAAAATACAATTATGGCAGATGATGATTGGTGGAAGCGAAAAATTAAGGTACAGTTTTCACGTTGTTTTATATATCTTTTTATTTATTTTAAAGTTACATTTTTACTTACTTAAATTTGTTGTTTCATTTTTTGTTATAGGAGGATGTTCGATATAGAAAATTTAGGAATAAGGATCTTTCACTGATATGGTTTCGCTATGATGCATTATTTTCTGATATTGTTGCTACGGGGGAAAGAGCACGTGCCTCAAATCAATCCCAATTTTTTGAAAGTGAGGTAGATTATGACGAAGAAAGACAAAATGGTATTGATAATGATGATATGGAGCACTTCATTAATACTAATAATGAAGGGGGTGATGAAAGTGATGATCCAGAAGATATGAATTCTTCTATGTTTCCTAAACCATCAATAAAAAGACCAAATTCAACTGATGGTATTGGAACTAGTAATCAAGTGAAAAAAAGTAAGACAAAATCTACAGCTGCATCAATGAAAGAAGATATGCAATCTTTACTAGAGTTAATGTCTAACAAAAGTACTGCTACATCTCATGCGGTAGATGATCCCACCATTGATAAGTGTATGGATTTTTTGGCAAATATTCCCAATATTTTTGAAAGGGGTGAAATGTACAACTACTTTGTGAACATGTTTCTTAAAAAAGACATTCGACAAGTGTTTCTTAAGATGCCTACGGATGAAGTTCGAAAGTCTTGGATGGAGTATAACTATGAGTTATACCTTAAGAAAGTGTGAAAATGTATTGTTATTGAAAAAGTAATTTATTCTTTTATGTTTGACATTATGCTTGTACGCATGAACTTTTTTTATTATCTTGGATTTTGTTTTGGACATTATCATTGTATGGTTAATTTATTTTAAGTGAAGTTTTAATTTATATAAATATGTTTGTTATGTTGAATTTATGTAAATGTATATGTTGTGTTGAATTTACATATAGGTGTTTGTTATGTTGAATTTATGTAAATGTAAGCAAGTAAAAATATGTGTCATTACTTGTGAAATAATGAAACTTTTATACTTTTGATTTTTTTTTTAATTGAAGATATTTTTATTTGTAGTTAAATGGAGGATTTGGACTTTACCTTATCACCTCATTTAAGTGATTTGTTAGATGAAGAAGATGAAGAACTAGAACAAAGTAGGAGAGAGCAAAACGAGAAAGAATGGATGTCTCTATGCCGGATAGCAGGTAAATACATTTTAATGTATTATGAAAAATACTTATTCAAAAAACCTTGTCGTACATCAAAGCGTTCCGGATATATATTTATTCAAGAGATATTACAAGGAAATGAAACTCGTTGTTATGAAAATTTTCGGTTAAAGAAGGTGGTGTTTGTTAATCTATCCAAAGATTTAGAAGAAAAATATGGACTTAAGCCCACCCGTGGAATGTCCATAAATGAAATGTTAGGCATGTTCTTAATGACTTGTGCACATGGAGCGGGAAACCGAATGATACAAGATATCTTTCAACATTCGGGGGNCTATTATAATATAGATACTCAAAGGGACATCGTACTTGCTACTATGGCCATTCACAATTATATCAAACAAAAATGCAATGTGGATGATGCATTTCAAACGGCTGAGGATGAGAGATATATTCCATCGGTTGACTCCGAATTTGGCTCAAGTTCAAACACTAACGATGAAGAAAACAACATGGAAGAACAAAATGATACTTATTGGACGGGACTTCGTGACATGATTGCTAATGAAATTGGTAACGTTTGATGTTTGTATTATTTTAGTTTTTCCACTTTTATGTTAGTAAAGTGTTCTCTTTCATTTTGATATTTGTATTTGAATCAAACAACTTATTTTTGAAATATGAAGTATTCTTCTTATAAGTAATTTGTTGATAAAGAAGTATGTGGATGGTAGACACTATTCAAATTATATATTATTAAAATGTAAAATAAGTTGCACATATAACTTATATCAAAATTTATATTCCTCTTATAAATAATTTGTGATAATAAAAAAATATGTGAATGATAGACAATTATTATTACCTATGGATGAAACTAAAATAAATCTTAAATCGTTCTTTGATCTATTTAAATTAAATATCTTTAAAATCTATAATAAGTTTATATTCCTCTTATAAATAATTTGTAATGAGAAAAAAATTGTGAATGATAGCAAAATATAATTATTTATGGCTGTAAAATATAAATTAATTAACTTTTATTATGTTAACAGCTTTAAGGGCATTTCAGACATTTTGATTTAAAAAGCTATTTATCAGCACTTATTTGCCAAACACATTAACAACTTTTTTTTTAACTTCAGCACTTTTATCCAAACACATAACTGCTTATTTTAAAAATAAGTTTCAGCACTTTCAAAAGTACTTTTTTAAAGCTGCTTTTATTAAGCCCATCCAAACGGGCCCTTAGTCATCATTATATCATCAATATGGTGCATTGAGACTCAAACCCAACGTCTTATGCCATAAATCAATGAGGGACTTAAACCCAACATCTTTCATCACAAAGCATCAAGACTCCTGATATCTTACCCTGTTGGTGCGATTGGACGTAAATCCATCGTCTTATTCTTTTGGTGCGATAAAAATTAAATTAATCGTCCTACTCACAATGAGGCTCAACCTCAAGCCTTTAAAATAATTGCAATTTTATCACTTTTGATGATCATTAATATGATCACATATTATAATTACACACAAAATTGAGAATATTGATTTCTTATAATCAACACTAGCAGTTAATAGATATAGTTTAATAGATCACGTACCTCATATAAAGATTGAAAACATATCTTTCACTAAATTGTGCTTATTTAATTATTAAAATAAACTAAGAAATTCTCTTCCTAATCGATTAAAATTAAACGTATAGAAAGTCGACAAGTCTCTTTAAATACTTACTTTAGATGGTACCTCCAGATCTGTTACATAAATAATTATAACATAAAAATAAATCATACCTCGAAGATATAAAAACCTTATTGCATAACTTAAGCAAGATCTCTTTTGCACGTTTCCCGTCTTTTTCATAATTCTTTAAGAATAAAATAATCGTGCTGATAACGTGTTATGAAACTATATAAATTTAGAAGAAGAAGAAAATAGGGAGAAGAGAAAAGACTTCTTATTTCTTGAAGTATATTCAGGATTCATAGATCTTTCACAAATCTTATTTACAATGAAGGAAAACCCCTTTATTTATAGGGAAATCCTTACTTGGTCCCCAAGTAGGATTCCTAACCATATCCTACAAGGACTCCACATAATTAGACATTCACTATAATACAAATTGTTTATAGTAGTTAGTAGAATCTTCATCAAATATAAGTTTTTTAAAAAAGAAGAATCGTTTGCCTTTTTTTTTCCTGGCGTTAAATTACTTTTATTCGAATTTATTAAGGTTATTTTATTTAATAAATATATTTTACAATTTACAATATGAATTTCATACTTCTTTTGTTGAATATTAACTTAGATTTTTCTTTAATGACTTTCAGACTTTATAATGTTGAATTTTACATGAAAGATCATAAACTGTCTCGAATATAATACGATAAAAAATAAAATATCTCTCTTTATATATATATATATAAAAGAACACCTCAAAATTGTCACGACCCAAAACCGAGCCGCGACTGGCACCCACATTTACCCTCCTATGTGAGCGAACCAACCAATCTAAACCTTAACATTTCAATTTAATATCAACATAAAGCAATGCGGAAGACTTAAACTCATTAATAAAAGACAATTCAAT
>NC_028640.1:45331342-45337191 GCF_001406875.1 Solanum pennellii | reverse complement strand
AGACACCTGCGACGGTCCGTCGTGCCCATGACGGTTCGTCGTGGGTTCCGTCGACTCACACAGTTTTTCCAGAAATAAAATCTGCTGCTCAAAACGACTAAACAGGTCGTTACAAAAATAAAATTTTTATATGTATAAAATTAATTACATATATTTTTTTTTATAATTATTAATAAATAATTTAAAAATATTTCTAAGAATAGAATGATGTAATTTGTGTGATTCTTCTTTTGTGAAAAAATGTTTTAGCTATCTTTCCACAACCTCCTTATTTATAGCAAAATAAATCAAGATATTTGAATGATCTGTTTTAACATTAAATTTCTTAAAGACCTTCAAGATTTAAAAAAGAGCAACTTACAAAAATGACTATATTTATAGGGTTATTGAAGTTCAATAGCTATAAATATGTTATTTACTATAAATGACTACACTTTATGTCAATTTCTAGCTGCATGTTTGTATTAAATTTTATTTTATTTTTAATTATTATTATTATTATTATTTATACAATGCACTAAATAAGGTATGATATGCTACCATAACTTTCAAGTACCAACCATTTATTATGTTCCTAAATAACTGAAATTTTCATTATTAAATTACCAACTAATAATTACATATTGTATGCAAATATGATTGATTCACATAATACAAAAGGTTGTATTTATATTCCTAAATACATTCACTAAATACTAATCATAAAGGTATTCATAAAATTCTGAATATAAAATTTTATTCATGTCTTTTCTCGTTGTATTTTTGCATATGTTTTTATTTTTTATCTATTTATACACTAATACGGTTGTAATTACAATAACTAAATAAGAAAAATGTATTACTTGTACAATTAGCATATGAATACTTTGAATTCAAATTGGTGTTTCTATTTATAAAACTTAAAGTATTAATATATTAAGGATACACGTATTTATAAAAATTTAACAAATTAATACATCAAACAAGGTAAAGTAGTACAATTTTAGCATATGAATACAACAATTTGAAAAATGGGTACACTATTATTAACCAAAAAAATTAATGCATCAATATACTATAATATGAATACAGTGTTGTTAAATAAGAAAATGGAAAAACAATAGAATGTGTATGCATCAAAGTGTGTAGGTATTCGACTATATAAAAAATTTAAAAAACCAACAAAACATCGATCTATTTTTTGTAAAGTTTTCTATAATACTTGAGGCTTGATGTTAATTTAGGTATTTATTTATAAGAATATAGTATTGATGTATCCAACTATACTTGTATTGCCTAATCAAGTTGGATAAATTACTTATGTATCCAAATATAATTGTATTCACAAATCAACATTTTATTAATATTACAATGCAATTATCTATGCATATAAGTATTATTAAAAATAAACATTTGACATTTGATTGAACCACAAATATAAGTATAAATATAAGTATAATGAATTGAACCACAAAAATCACTCATACAATCATACAAAAGGATCTTAAATTAAAAGGAATTGGAGGGAAAATACAAAAAAATTTGTAATGTAAGGATATTGATGAAAGAGAAGGTATGAATACATAATTAATTATGAGTTTAATAATAGTATTCCTATTTATGATTTATTTATATTAAATATAAAAAAATTGATTATTGATATACAATTAAATTTGTTATTTACTGTATAGTTATAGTCATGTAACATAAAAAAATTAAACTATAGCTATATTATTTAAATGTATATTAAAGTTTGCGTAGTTTTTCCTTTAAAAAAAACATAAATGATAAGAATATATTTACTAAGTTATTAGTTTAAACCAGTGGCGGATCTAGGATTTTAAGGTTGTGGGTGCTCTGAAGTGAAACTATAAAAAATATGTGTTAACAATGAGATTCGAACCTTGGTACAACAACATTAAAAGAGTCTTAAGTACCCATCCTAGAAGCATTGGGCCAACTATATGATTTATTCATTTGGGTGTTCTATGTTAATTTTATACAAATACCTATCGATTTCTACATAGATATATATATTTCGTAACGAAGTTAATGGGTGCTCGAGCACCCGGCGGACACCATGTGGGTCTGCCCCTGGTTTAAACAATGAAATAAATGATAAGAACACTTTCTAATTTACACAAAAATAGAGAAGAAAGACAAAATTAGAAAAGAAATAAAAAATTATGAACTAACTAATTCTAAGTATGTGGTTAAAATAACTATTTCACGTACGATGGAGTTTTTTTAAACATGATTCATATTGAATTAACTAAAGTAATTTGAAATTTGAAATTAAAAATATTATAAATTTGAAAATTTTTGTAAATGAGAAGAATACTTATGCACGGTGGAGTCTTTCAAAACATAATCCATATTTAATTAAAAAATTAATTCAAATATTGAGATTTAAAATATATAAATCTGAAAATATTTTAATTTTAAACCCAAAAAACAACGTAATCTTACCATTTTATTTTATCTAAAAAAAATTCCCACCTTTTAAAAAATACATATTTAACTACCCCAATAATGATGCTAAAATTAACAAACTACAAATTTATGTTTACATAAATTTAAAACAAAAGTAAATTTAGCCTTTTTATTTGTAACTATATTTCCACAAAATATCAATCAGATAATTACATGTACAAATAATGATGACATAGTTTAGGATTTGTGCCGCTAGAGAAACAAGGAATATTATTATGTTTGTTTTTGTTGATTATATAAAACGTTATCAATATTGCTATTCAATAATTAATTTGGAATTTTATATTTTTCTATTATATAAAAGAGTCAAGTTGAGGACATTTAAGGGTAATTTTGTCATTTCATAAATACTTTAGAATGTTTGTTTTTATGTTATGACATCAAAAAAGTGGTAATAAATTTATAACAACAATACAACCAAATATATTTTCTTAAACGACATGTGTATCCTAATGATTTGACATTTATTTTGGACTCACATTTTTTAAAGATTTTTTTTGTGTGTGTGAAATTTTCATTAAACCGAAAATATCTATTAAACAATGACATTGTAGTAATTTTTATATTATTTAAAGGTGAAATAATAATTGTATAATTAATGACCAAAATGAAAATCTAGAAGAATTTATACATGTCTTTACTTTAAAATTGACTCATAAAGATATTTTATAATAGTGTTAAAATGAAGAGTTTCTATTAATTAACTTTTTACAAACAATAATAAATGCTAAGCTTGTTCTGACATGTTTTTGAAAGAAAATTTTGAACTAATTTAAAATAAAATGTGTTTGAATAGTTAATATTTTTGTTCCTAAAAATACGTTAAAGAATTATTACGTAAACATAGTTTTAATATTTGTTACAGCATATGATCACTAAATTCGTATCTTGATTATTAAAATAATCTTTAAAATGACGTATCAATATTTTTAATTAATTTGAAGATATATAAAATTATATTTACGTGACTAAAAGAATGAACAATGTTTAACTATTTAACAGAGAAAATTTATATAGAATATTTTCTTATATCAAATATGATAAACTATCTGACATGGAAAATTTGACAATAGAAAAAATTAATATTCAAATTCTAAGGAATATTAAATATTAAAATACAAACTAAAGAAAAATGAATAGTTAAAAAATAAAGAAAAAACAATAAATAAAAATGTCAATAGAAAAGGGCGTGAGAAATATAGAGGAAGAAAAAGTTAAAAAATAAATAATAACTTTGAAAAAAAACAAGTATATTGGTTATTTTGTGGGGGGTAAGATTCAAAATTTCTTTTAAGATATGATATTTAGAATGTAGTATCAGAAAATATTATTAATGCAATTTAGAATATAACATTATGTCAATTGTTATCATATATAGAAATAAAAATTGCTTTCATGATTGTTGTTATTTTTGTGGAGTTAGAAATCAATATATTAATAAATATTTTTAATATTTAGAATATAACATTATGATAATTGTTATTGTATACAGAAATAAATTTGATTTCATGATTGTTTTTATTGTTGTGGAAGTTAGCAATCAAGTTTCTAATAAATACTTTCAATATTAATACCAAAATATATAGAAGTATTTCTATTATCGGAGACAATAATGAAATTTATCACAAAATTTACCGACAAAGCAAACTACAAACACATTATAAATAAGTTGCAGCAATAGAGATTTGAAAGACTTTGAATCTATCTTTACGAATTGATTGATCAATATTTTATCATATGGAAGCTTATGGTACAAATACTACAAAAAGAAGATGATAATATTGTAGAAAATAGATATCACTTGCAAAATATATGAAGATTGATGAACCTTTTCAAATATATCAACATTTTATATATTCGTTAAATGTGAAATGTTTTAACTCATAATCTAATGCAATTCTCTATTTCCTTGCTGCATAGATTTTTCTGGAATTCAACTTTTTCAATTTGGATTATAAACGATGCATTTATGTCGTATGAACATTTGAAAAAGATTATTAACTAATATCTTATATTGAAGTTGTTAACTGTAAAATTAATTTGTCACAGTATTATGTATCATATACTTAGAAAACTTGTCCAATAGATAAACTACGGATTGACCTTCATATAATAGTGAGTTGCACTTTTTAGTCTTGATTTCTACTTCTTACAATCTTGTATTATGATAAATTAGTGTCATTCGTTTAGAGTAAGAAGCATATTAAATATTAGATTATGAATGCTCTACAATTTATAAATAAATATTTTCTCAATTAATATCAATACTTGAATTTTAGAATTAAGTTACTTTATTATCTTATTTATATCAAAATTTTGATTATAATCGACTAGATATTGATAAAAAAAAAACTATAAAACATAATTGTGAAAAAGGTTTAACATTTTCATTTTAATTTTTTGTTAGACAGCAAAATAGTTTTTTAAAAAAACTTAACTAAAGTTTGTACTCACTCCATTTCAATTTATATAATGTTTATTTGACTTAAAATTATTATTTTTTTAGAAAAATTACTTTCAAAACTCGTGGTCTAAAACAAACCATAGATGTCATATGTGATATGATTATAAATCTTCTTACTAAGAATAAAATGTACATTTAAAAGTCAAAATATTATTAAATATACCAATACATCATTCTTTTGAATTACTTCTGAGAATTTTCATTGTTTTAAGAGTTAATTACATTATATCTCTACTCTTTTTTTAAATTACAAAAAAAGTCTTAGAAATAAAAAATTTAGATGTATCAGCAGACATGCAGATACATCGGTCATGATACATTGCCATTCAGGAAACTTGCAGACACATAGCTCACGGATGATCCGAGAGGAGGGAGCTATATTTAAGAGGGAATATGGATGTACCTGAGAGGAGAGATATGTATCCAAGAGACGATAGAGATGTTGAAGAAGGATGAAGATGTATTCGAGAAAGAATGTGTATGTATTCGAGAGGAGATAGTTATGTATCTAACAGAGGAGAGAAATGTATCTGATAGGGATTCTTGTAATTTTTTTAAATGCTAGAAAATTTTAAAAATTATAATAATATGTGAATTTAGGTATAAAAATATTAAAATTGTAGGATAATTGTAACGACCTGTTTAGTCGTTCTGAGCAGCAGATTTTATTTCTGGAAAAACTGGTTGAGGCGACGGATCCCACGACGGACCGTCATGGGCACGACGGACCGTCGAGGGGTTCTCATTCCAAAACACTTAGAATTTTGAAATTTAGGTACTGAAATCGACTCTCTGAACTTCGTGACGACATGGCAGGACGGACCGTCGTGGGCACGACGGACCGTCACAGACCCTTTAGTGGAATTGAGTCTCTGAACTCTGTGACGGAGCAGCAGGACGGACCGTCGCAGGC
>NC_028640.1:45313348-45319513 GCF_001406875.1 Solanum pennellii | reverse complement strand
CCGTCGCGCCTGCGACGGTCCGTCCTGCTGCTCCGTCACAGAGTTCAGAGACTCAATTCTACTAAAGGGTCTGTGACGGTCCGTCGTGCCCATGACGGTCCGTCCTGCCATTCCGTTACGAAGTTCAGAGAGTCAATTTCAGTACCCAAATTTCAGAATTCTAAGTGTTTTGGAACGAGACTCCCTCGACGGTCCGTCGTGCCCATGACGGTCCGTCGTGGGTTCCGTCAGACAGTTTTTCCAGAAATAAAATCTGCTGCTTAAAACGACTAAACAGGTCGTTACACTTACATACACTTGAATAAGAAGAAAAGTCCTCTATCTTATACTCTTGTCTTTTTCTCTGTATGATTTTAGTCTTATGAGCTTGATTTTATAACAGTAACTAGTTAGTTACTAATATTAGTACTCCATATTTTAAATTTAAGGTATAAATTATTAATCACTATAGTCTTGCTAAATTAATGATTTACTCAATGAATTACTATTAAAGTTTAAGATCAAACTAATAATTTAATATATTTTTTGTTGTAAATTATTAAAAATCTATTAATTAAATAATTTAATAATATTTTTTTGATATTCAATTTTTGATCGATTTGATATTTTACACGTTGCATCAAACCTTTGCCATTACCAATTTTTTTTCAAACACACATTTATTCTCTTACTATTTTTCGTCTTCCGAACCGCTCCGCCCACAATTTAGCGCAGTCTTCTTCAAAAAGTTGACCAATTTATTTATTCCAAATATACAAGTTACAACTATTCAATATATACATTCAATCATTGGTGCTATGTATACTCTTCTCCTCATTCATCTGTATCCATATCAAACTAAAATAATTTTTGCTCATACTTTGACCAATTTATTTATTCCAAACTTATTTTAACCTAGTCTACAATAATAAAAAAATAATTGAGAAATGTTATGTGAATAAGGAGTAGATCTGTCCTATGTATTAGGTTATAAACCACACAAAACAAAGTAATCTGTATTAGTAAATTTGATGAATGAATTTGATTTCGGAAGGTAAATTCTTTACTTTTATTTGTAAGAAGTTCTGAACATGGAACTCTGAAACCTAAATTATACGCTGAAAGGGTCACAAGATATTTATTTTCTCTATAAATAAAATCTTAAAAAATGGGATGCAATGAATTGTATTTAGAGGTGGATGTATAGAGAAAATGGTTGAATTGTCAAAAGTGATGCCCTACAAATATTAAATGCAAATACTTTTCTACTTAACCATTCTATATACGACTCTTTCTGCATTAATTATTATTGCGACTAGCTACTATACATACATAAAAATTACGTACGCTGTCCTTGACTTATTGTTTGAAACTTGCAACTACAATTCTTCCTTATCATCATTTGACATTTCCCCTTCTTCTTATTCCTATTTTTATTTAAATATATGTATATTTCTTTTAAAGGAAGAAAATATATATTTCCTTCAACACCACTATATATAGACTTAATTCCATAATCCTGTTAATTTAATTGATGGCTAAAGAACGGTCTATGGAGGCAACCCCTACGTGGGCAATTGCTGTGGTTTGCTTCATCTTGCTCGCTATTTCTATTTTTATTGAACAAATTATTCATCACATTGGAGAGGTACCTACTATATAATTTCAAAATCTTTTACTAACAAGATATGCTTATTAATTGTTGGGAAAACCATTTTCTTTTTTAGTGGTTACTGGAAAAGCGGAAAAAGTCTCTATATGAAGCACTTGAAAAGATCAAAGCTGGTAAATTCAAAATACAGTCTTGTATTATAAAATAATATAGTTTAAAGATGCATCATACTCATGACATTTTTGGTGTGTGTGTGTCGAACAGAACTTATGCTGTTGGGATTCTTATCACTGTTGTTGACAGTGTTGCAAGATCCAGTTTCTAACTTATGTGTCCCCAAGAGTGTTGGTTATTCATGGCATCCTTGTATGGCAAAGGAAAATGCCAAGTCTGAGTATGATGACCCTTGTCTACCAAAGGTACGTAATATACGATAAGTTAAGCTCAGGTATCATATTTTTATATGATATGAGAGCAGGAAGAGGTCGTAGGATCAAATTTCACTACCACCTAATTTAAAAAGAGTTTTTTACGTGTTTGATCATCCATAAAAAGGAATTAGGTCTACATGTGAGGGGCATTATTGAGAATATTATTAACTAATAAAAAGTATGTGATCACATAGGGATGGTATTTCACATCATTCATTTAGGGATGAGAACTTTTTATCTGAACTAATTTTTGAGGTAGAATCAAAATTTATTTCTTTGCGGTTTCTTATGAATTTTAATTTTAAATATGCAGGGAAAAGTGCAATTTGCATCTTCATATGCAATACACCAGCTCCATATCTTCATCTTTGTATTGGCAGTTGCTCATGTATTGTACTGTATAGCAACTTTTGCTTTGGGCAGGCTAAAGGTTTATATATATATATATATATATCTATATTCATCTTTGGTCATTAATTCATATGATTTTCTTTTTCTCTTCTTTGGTTAATAAGTTTCTATCTTAATTTGTAGATGAGAAAATGGAGGGCATGGGAGGATGAAACAAAAACAATGGAGTACCAATTCTACAACGGTTAGTATACAAGAATTTGAATATTATTATAATATTTGTCATTTAAAATTAATTAAGAAATTTTACGTCCTTCATTAAAGTATAAAGTATACATCATCTCAAGCCTTGTACATAATATTCCTTCCCTCCATTTAAAAACTAATAATCTAGTTTGAAAATTCAAGAAATAAAAAAGGACTTTTGTAATTTTATAATTTTAAAATAAAATTATATCACATGTGTTAAAATATCTTTGATTTTTTCTATTTTAAATATATTACGTAAAAAATTTAAATTAATATATTATCAAAAATGATAAAAAATTATTTTATCGTATAAAGACACTAAAAAGAAAATCTAAGTCATTATTTTTGAAACTATAAAAGTATGAAAAGACAACTCTATCCCTTAATCATTAGATATTTAGAACCTTAGACCTAAGGTAGAGTTGATACAAAAATAGAAATATATTAAATACTATTCAAAAATAAGCCCACAAACATTTCAATTTAGCTACAAATTGATGTGACATATATCTAAAAAGTTTGGACACGTCTATTGTTATTTATTTTTTAAATATTCTTGGACCCCAAGTGGTAGCTATTGCCTATTGGATAAGTAATGTGAATAAAGGGAATCATTTGCAAGTTGCACCTTTTAATACCAAATTAATTGACCGACACTTCATTCGTACATTCTTAGTTAATTTCGATTAATATTTCACTATAGATTTTTATTATGTAAATATAAAAGACTTTTATAATTTATACTACTATTAATATATATTAATATAATATGTAACTAATATAATTTTAAGAAATTAATTGATTTGACTTTTTATTTAAAAAAAACAAGGCAATTACAAATAAACTGAGGGTGTACTTATTATTGCTAGCTCTCTTTCTAGTTTGGTCCCCTTTGAGGTTTGACTTACTTATTTTTCCATACTTTAAAAGATGTTTGGTTTTTTTTGGACAATTTTATATTCTAACTTGTCAGTTTACACGTTAAGATTATAAATAAAATATGTTTTAAAATTTAAAATTACACGAAGAAAATTAATCATGAGAAGTCAAAATGAAAGAAAATTAAATTATTATTGTTGACTTTAATTATTGGTATTTGATGGTTGCAGACCCTGAGAGATTCAGATTTGCAAGGGAGACCTCGTTTGGACGTAGGCATTTGCATTTCTGGAGCAAGTCCCCCGTGTTGCTCTCGATAGTGAGTCCATCCATTATATATAATATAATATTATTTTTATTACGTTATAATTGTTATGATTGAAATAATTAGATTTAATGAGTAAATCAGTCCTAAAAAATTATGAATAAAAAGACAAACGAGAAAAATATCGAAAGACACAAATTAACGTGATTCAATCAATCGATTTATATCCACAAGAGAAATGAGCAATCTACTATATAATTATATAAAAAAAAATATTGAGAAAAATAATGTTACAATTTACTCGAAATAATAAGAAGTTTATACTTGTGTCTAATCGTTTCTCCCCCTATACAAAACTCAAAGAATGAACTTCTATGTATTTCTAATTATAGAGTCATAAATATTTTTCTAAAAAAAAAAAGAAAACTATCCAAATATGAAAACATTATTTATTTTCCTTTAAAGAAACAAAAAGGAAAACCCATAAGAAACTAGGGCAAACAATATCCAATATTAATCATAAAATTTATTACTAGTAGCATAAATAATTATTGTGTAAGGATTCATTAAACTGATATTTTTTGTGATTCTATTTACAGGTTTGTTTCTTTCGGCATTTCTTCTCATCAGTTGCAAAAGTTGACTATTTAACCCTTAGACATGGGTTCATGATGGTAAGTCAATCTAGCTCCAATATAACGTGAAATTATACAATATCCAAGATACTATTGAAAAATAACTATTTTTTTGGATCCATGTAATTAACTGCAGGCACATTTAACTCCACAAAATCAAAATAATTTTGATTTTCAATTATACATTAACAGAGCAGTTGACAAAGACTTCAAAGTTGTTGTTGGAATAAGGTTTACATCTTTCTTTATTTGCATAATACATAATTTGGCTTCAAATTTTAATTGACCTTCAATTTTCATAATGCACAAATATATACTTTACTTATCAAACTTTTAAATAAATAAACACATGAATCCTACATGACACAATACACGTAAGACACCACGTAAGACAAAAAATGACATGTAGAACATGTGTGCCTATTTGTTCAACTTTATTCAATTTTAAGTGTCTACTTGTGCACACCCAAAGTTGAAGGGCATAAATATAATTTAAGCCAAATTAAAGGGTATATTTATATATTATGCCTTCTTTATTTCCTCAAGCAATTCTTCTTTTACTATTAATGCTATATCATGATAATTATAATAACACTATTTATGTTGCAGTCCTGCATTATGGCTCTTCACGGTGCTATATTTTCTGACTACTACCGATCGTACGTATTAAATTGGCCTTATTTCACATTTATATATTCTAATTTTGAGTGTAAATAAGTAGATATATAGTTCTATGTGTCATAATACATGTATGAAGCAGATTATCACGTATGACATGTATGTTTATTTGTTTATACAAATTTGAATGTCTACTTATATGCACTCAAAATTGAAGGATATAAATGTGAATTGAGACCACACATATTTATGTGTCATGGCATTGAAAGGATTATCAATTAGTTGAATAAAGCATATGTAATTGAAAGTTGTTACTTTTAATATTGTACAGGATTGTACTCGTATCTTTGGGTGCCATTTATCCCACTTGTAGTAAGTTCATTATTAATTCATTAATAATAAGAGTAATAAGTATGTTCATGATTGACTAAAGTATAAAATGAAATTGAATTAATGAAAATGCAGATAATATTGCTAGTTGGCACAAAACTTCAAATGATCATAACAGAAATGGGAGTAAGGATTTCAGAAAGGGGAGACATAGTAAAAGGTGTACCTGTGGTGGAGACTGGTGACCATCTTTTCTGGTTTAATCGCCCTGCCCTTGTCCTATTCTTGATTAACTTTGTACTCTTTCAGGTGTCCTTTTTTAAACTCTCACTTACTTTTATTTTTAGTTGATCGATTTATATATAAAAAGTGTTGGGAATTAAACACACAACACACACAAATAATCTAGAGAAAAGAGAAACGGAACACAAACGGGACATACAAGAATTTAACGTGGTTCGGTTTCCCTACTCCACGACTGTAACAGGAGGATTTTTATTTCACTTGTGCTGCAACTTGGAATTACAAATACAAGGATCATATTTATAGGAAAACCAAATGGTTAACCTAGGGTTTCAGTAATGGGTCGGGCCGGCTCACAAGCCTCCACAAAGCCCAACAATCTCCCACTTGGAGGCTTGAAGAATTTCAACTGTCATCCACTTAGAACACTTGTATGTCTAGTAATCTTTTTCAACTCTCTCCTGCTACAGCGGCCTTCTCATCAGTCAACTGAAAGGCCCGTTGAAGCTCCCCGAAGCTTCAACACATCAGTCACGGCTGAAACTGCCCTTGACTCGTCCTCGGTCCCTACCG
>NC_028640.1:45308611-45311043 GCF_001406875.1 Solanum pennellii | reverse complement strand
CTCCTCCCTGCACACAGTTCTTCACACAAGAACCCTAGGTGACAATTTCTCACAGTTTGTGTTACAATGTTGTTGAAACCTCGCTCTGATACCAATTGTTGGGAATTAAACACACAACACACACAAATAATCTAGAGAAAAGAGAAACGGAACACAAACGGGACATACAAGAATTTAACGTGGTTCGGTTTCCCTACTCCACGACTGTAACAGGAGGATTTTTATTTCACTTGTGCTGCAACTTGGAATTACAAATACAAGGATCATATTTATAGGAAAACCAAATGGTTAACCTAGGGTTTCAGTAATGGGTCGGGCCGGCTCACAAGCCTCCACAAAGCCCAACAAAAAGAACCATCTATTATTTCTTTTTCATATATTAGTTTATGATGATCTCAAAATTGAAAAGATAAATTAAACTATGTAATTTTTTTTTACAAAAAAAAAACAAACGAAAAGAATATATAAAATCGGTACAAACTCCTAGCTTGGAATCTCATAATGATTTTTTTTTGGTTTGGCAGAATGCGTTTCAAGTTGCTTTCTTTTTTTGGAGTTGGGTAAGGAGTTGGATTTCCATTTTTCCTTTTTTTCTTTTGGAATGAAATTTAAATATATTGTCTTGAATTATTTTTTTCCTTCAAATTTTCAGTGGAAATTTGGTTTCCCATCTTGCTTTCATAAGAATGCTGCAGACCTAGCCATAAGGCTAACCATGGGGTGAGTTTCACTTGCAACTAAAAAACACACTTTAGATAGCCAAAATATCACTTGTTTCAGATGAGAAATTTCAAAAGTCTTTCATTTTTTTAAAAAGTTTATGTCAAGTCAAACATTATGGAAGTTAGATGCATATATATTTTCAGGGTGATCATACAGGTCCATTGCAGCTATGTGACTCTCCCTCTTTATGCCTTAGTTACACAGGTAGGTACTCTGATCTACATTATAAAAATGTTTTATATATATATATATATACTGATATAGAGAAATTCTATAGATGGGTTCATCAATGAAGCCTATTATCTTTGGTGATAATGTGGCAACAGCTCTTAGAAGCTGGCACCATACAGCGAAAAAACGGGTGAAACATGGGCTATCAGGACATACAACCCCTGCAAACAGCAGACCAACCACACCATTGCGTGGTACCTCCCCTGTTCACTTATTACGCGGTTATCCACAATATAATGAGGACAGTGTTCAAGCATCTCCTCGGACATCCAATGTCGAAAATGAAGGGTGGGCTAATGAAAATCAGGAGGGAGAGATCCCGCAGCATGCCTCCACTGATCATAACAAGCAAATTGAGATTACAATGTCAGATTTTACTTTTGGAAACAAATAAATGTAAAAACGAATTTCCTCTTCATTGTTTTAAGTTCATTACTGTAGTTCAAATGGCAATGATTTTGTAAAATTTTATAGAGGTACTCATGCATGGTGCTGTTCATTTCAAGGTAAGAACCTTCTTATATCGATTTATAGCTACTTTACATCTCAGGTAACGTCTATTAAGTCATGGTGGTGAGATGATACTTTCGCATGACATACACATTGTTGTGCAAATCACTTAGAAATTACCTAATGATAATTAAATTAGAAGATTGTTTGATGCCTATAGTGCCTATCTCCTCAACTTTTAGTATTAGAGATTCACACTTTGCACCCACGTATATAGTGCTGGCAAATGGATGAGTTGGGTCAAATGTGGAGCGGTTTTAAAATGGGTGATTATTCAACCTGCTCATATTTGATATGGATAAAAATGAGTTGGGTAAAATATTATTTTACTCATATTTTCATGAATTAATAATACTTTACTTACGAATTCAATATAGAGAAGATATTTTAGTTTTTTTTAGATGAAAATGTTAAACATGCTTCATTTAATTTTGTTGTATCATAAAAAAAAATCCCTATAACTTTTCAATATAAAAATAACTTTTTTTTTGTAATAATAAGATGAAGTATATTTTAAATTTCAAAGTAAATGAATATTTACATTTTAGGACTAAAACATGCTTAATGCACTTTAAACAATGCCAATACTTATGCATGATTGACTTATTTTACACTATTATTGATTATCCAATATAAAATTAAATAAATAATTAATAAAATATAATTATAATTAACAAAATATATATTTAAATTATATATTTTTAGAGGGTCAAAGACTTCACATTTTCAATTAGAGAGAAGAATAGTTAGTTCTATAGAATGACATAAAAAGGAAGAGCTGTTACACTACTTTTAGTGATATCATGAATATTGGATGAATAAAAGTTAGAAGATTAACTCATTTGGATAGTTTATCCATATTTTACCCATGAAATTCACTCACCTAATCCATTAAATATGGACGATTTGGACGTATCACCAAAATATGGATTTATTTTGCCGACACTATACATGTATATATATATATA
>NC_028640.1:45303074-45308354 GCF_001406875.1 Solanum pennellii | reverse complement strand
TATATATATATATATATATATCCCTTTATTTGTTGCTTTTGGCAGGTGTACCTTACCTATGGGGCTATACTTTGCTAATAAGAGCTATAGAATGTTTAGAAAAACCACATTAAAGCATGTGAGCTATATTAAAGTCTACTCAGTTATGGACTTCCTTTATGCCTAAGTTGAAATGAATGGCCTCCATATAGAACCGTGTGTGCTAGAGATAAAATTATAGAAGCCTAGAATGCTCAGATACAAGAGCCAAATATGCTCAAGATACGGTAAAACTTTGGAAAGATATGACTAGTTGCTGCAATCAAGTTAATCGTAGCCTTATTCAATTATGTAACTGTTGTGTTTGATATAGACATTCCTCATTCAGATGTATATTCCATTATTAGCAACCCCATAGTTAGTTAACGCGTTATTGGGAAAACGTGGACAAGCATAAAAATATATATGGTACAAGTAATGGAAATAAAATGAAAAAATAATGAGACCAAGAAATTTATGGGGAAATACTTTTAAATAAGGGAAAATCACGGGCCAAGAGGAACAACTGATATCACTATAGTATAGAATTTTACACTGCAGTCACGAATACAATACTCAAAGTGATAACTACACATTCAAAAGGAATAACACTCTTTTGATTTCCACTTTACTAAAATATCTCTCACACTCTATTTTTTTCACAACCTATTTTACTTGTATAGTCTATGGAATACCTCACTTTGCTCTCAAAATTATTTTTCTCTCTCTAACTTTGTGTATTCTACAAATGAGCAAATATTCTATTTATAGAAGGAGAAAACCATGTCTATGTCACTAATGACATAGGTAAATGAAATCTTACCAATTTCTCAACCATGAAATCTTTTATTTTCAACTCTTATAACTTTTTCTTTTTAACAATTACTTGTAGCAATCAGAGACTGATCCAGAATTTGAACTTCGTGGGTGTCAAGTAAACACATTGCTTAGATCACTAAATCAACCTTAGGTTTCGATTCCGCACAAAATCCATAAAGCTTAACTTTTTTAAAAATAATTTTACTAATATTATAAATATATATTATTCATTTATAATATTTCTCGACGAATTTACATATTTTAAATTACTTATATTTGTAAATATGTCCCTTGCTAACAAACTAAACAAATCACTTTAATATCATTCACCACTCTTATTTCATATTTTATTTTTTATCTACTTCATGGCAGAAAGTGATATTTTAAATATTTACTTAATCAATTCTAAAAAGATTAAGAAATAGAATTTTTTTTATTACGAAAAAAGGATTTTATTATATCTAAATAAAATTTAAAGAAGAAGTTACTATGATATTATTTACAAAATACATAACATTATTCTATTTAAATTACAAAATGAGATTAAGGAAAATATTACTATGTCCATTTTTTTGTAGCTAAAATGTTTTCAAAAGTAAAGAAACAAGAAAGGGATTCTTTAAAAACAATAATTTTATTAGAAAATAAAAAAAAATTATGTTCATTAGAAAAAGTGTATTTTGGACATAATAAAATAACAACATAGGCATTTTTAGGGTCAAAATATACATTTTTAGAATAAATTATTAACCGTATGGATATTTTAAATAAAATTTATTAATAGAGAATATCTTCATTTAATGTGACATGGTTTAAATCTATATTTAACACTTCTCCATCAAACAAATACTACCTCCGCACCTAATTACTTGTCCACTTTTCCTTTAAAATTGTCTCTATTTACTTGTCTATTTTGACAAATCAAGAAAGGATAATTTTTCCTTTACCTATTATACCCACAACTAAATGACTAATTACTTTGAAAATGTAGAACTTTTTATCCACTTTATAATTAATAGGGGTAAAATGGAAAATTCACTACGTCATTATTTATTTTCTTAATAGGTGTGTCAATTCAAAAGTGGCCAAGTAAAAAGGGACAAAGGGAGTAACTAATAACAAATTATAAAAAATTAAAGATTGATAAATTAAATTAGTCAACAATGATTACTAATTAAAACATAGTCAACTAGAATTTAAAAGAAAAAAGGAAATATAATCTTCAAAATATGAATTGTTGAAGCTAAATTCCTCATCCTACGAGTTCTTTTTCATTTTAAAAAAATGTTGTTATTCAGATTTGATCCGGGGTCTGAGAGGCGGGAGTACCACCTTATACCAATGGCACCACAACGCCTTTTGGTTCTGTGGGTGCCATTTATATATTTATTCAAATGGTACATATATACACCTATACATACATCGCGTTTCGGCCGAATCTTGTGGGTGGCGTGGCACCCCCATAATCCTAAGTAGATCCGCCCCTTGCAGTAATTGAGTAGCAAAAATTGACCAACAAAAAAATATAAAATGGACTCCACAGTTGCATTCTTATTTTAGGGTGTGAAAAACTTGGTATGAGAGTATCACCCTATTCGATGAAGTTTACAATCCATATGTCTAGTAGTCTTTTTTATAATATATGTTTTGTTGCATCAGCCTTCTGATCCGTGCCAAGTTTTATTTTGTTGTTTCTAAATAAATTTAAATTTTTAAGACCTTGATATTATCGGGGCTGTATTTATAGCATTTAAAATTTCTTAATATTTTTTTCTTTTTTGATCTGAGCTCCAAGTTGATTTTTATCTTCTATGTATGAGATTGACAACTTAACATATTGTTCATGGTTGCTTTTATTTCATACAAGTCTACAAGATAAAATTGAATAAATACCAAGTCAGGATTAGTAAGTCTTATAAAATTTTACCCAATAATGCACTTGGTTTAGTACTTGATTCTGAATACCCGGTCGTATTGAAGGATTGGACTTGGGTACAAATTCTACTATTGAATTCAAAGAGAAATCAAGGAGAGTTAGGCGTCACTTGCTTGCACTTAATGGATGTCTGAATCTGAATGGTTCAGACATTAGATCATTAAGTATATTTGTTTTCATTAAAATTTCTAGAGGGTCTGAATAGGTCTAAATCATTAAGATCTAGAATAGAGTCTTAATATCATTAAGAGATATTCTTCCACAATCACTCGCCGTTACCACTAACCATCTTTGTCATCACAACCATCACTACCATTACTAACCACCTTTGTCATCACTAGGGGTGTACATGACTAGGTTGGTTCGGGTTTTTCAAATATCAAATCAAATCATTTGTGTCGGATTTTTGAATTTATAAACAAAAATAAATCAATAAAATTCGGGTTTTTCAACTTTCGGTTTTTTCGGGTTTCTTTGGGTTTTTCGGATTTTCTGTTTTTTTTTTCAATAAAGTTTTCATACAAACATATAATTTACTTGTACTTCAAATATTTCTTTATTCCTACAAAAATGCAACTATCTAACTTATTTCTCAAAAAAATAACAAAAACTATGATATGATTAATGACACTAAAATATCCAACAAAAAATAATAATAAAATCGTGTAAAACAAATATTGCAAATTAATAAGTCATAATGAAATTGATCATAATTTAAAGTACTAAATCATGCTAAAATAAATTTAGTAAGTATTAGTTACATGACTAAAAATTAAAATAAGTAAAATTAGATCATGTATTTTAATTGTCATTCTTAGTTTAAAATTAATTTTCTTCTTGCATTAGTATTAGTTTGATTTTATTTAAACTTTATTATAATTACCAACATGTATGGACTATAATCTTTATCAGATCATTAGGAATTCTAACTTCCAAACATGAAATAAATATATTAAAAGATTAAAACTATGAAAAAGTATAAGAGATATTTAAAAATTATATCAAAGTAATTATATTTACATATAAAATAAAATTTTAAAATTATATATATAATGTCAGGTTGATTTTTTTAAGTTGAATCCAAACCAATCCAAATATAGTCGAATTTTTTTCCAACACCAAACCAAATCAAACTAAATCACTAGTCGGAGTTTTTTCCCGGTTTGACTCGATTTGCGGTTTGGTTTGATTTTATATACCCCTAGTCATCACCATCACTATCACTACCACCGTCTACTACTAACCACCTGTTTCAAAATAACCATCACCGTCGCTAACTACTATTATCACATGCTATCACACTTACTTCCTCCATCATTATGATTATATACACTGTCTGCATCATCACCGTCTATGTAGCCGCCACCACCACCACCGTTTATATAGTCACTGCCATCTCCACCACAACTATTAGTCACTATCACCACTATAGTCAATTTTTACTACTGATAAATTTTGTCATCACAACTTACACCACCATCTACTACAACCATACATTTTTCGATCACCACCAGTATTACTATTAGTTACTATCATCACCATCACCACCACCTTCTCCAAAACTACTATCAACCACTACTATCATTGTGGTCAATCTCTACCACCAATCACCTCCATAATCATAAGTAGTTGCACTGCAAACTATAAGAAAAACATCACCAACCACCAAAAATTCTTCAGCCACCACCATCAATTCAACCAACTACCAACATCAGCCAACTTCATTATTACAACCACTAACACCGCCAACAATCGTCACCATTATGAAAGTTATCATAACACTAACTACCAACACCATCATAACTATCACCTTCATCATTACTTGTAACGACCTGTTTAGTCGTTTTGAGCAGCAGATTCTATTTCTGGAAAAACTGGCTGAGTCGACGGATCCCACGACGGACCGTCATGGGCACGACGGACCGTCGAGGGGGTCTCGTTCCAAAATTCTTAGAATTCTGAAATTTGGGTACTGAAATCGACTCTCTGAACTTCGTGACGAAATGGCAGGACGGACAGTCGCAGGCATGACGGGCCGTCACAGACCCTTCACTAAAATTTAGTCTCTGAGCTTTGTGACGGACCTGCAGGACGGACCGTCACAGTCGTGACGGACCGTCACAGCCTCCGTCAGCTCACTCGGGTCGGAAATTCTGCTAAAGTTTTAAAGGGGCGTTTTGGACTTTTCATGCTTATAATTATAAAGTTAATGGATTAATGTTAATAATTCAATTACTTGGGGGTTAAAGGAGACAACCTTAAAATAAAAAGTGGGTTATTTTATTCATCTTTTATACTTAATTATATGCTAATTAGGGTAAAAGAATAAGGTTTTGAATAAGAAAAAAAGAGAGAGAGAAAGGAGGGAGAACGAACGAGTAGAGGAAGAGAAGAACGCAGAATAAAGCAAAGGGTTTGGGAAGATCGCTTGTTGATCGCGATTCTTCGGTGGAGGTAGGTTATGGTTTATGCTATTCGTAGTAAACTCTTAATAGCGAATGATATGT
>NC_028640.1:45294594-45296843 GCF_001406875.1 Solanum pennellii | reverse complement strand
ATTTATGATATTATCTGATATATACTGTTTTCTATTTTGAGTTGGCCGATGATACCTACTCAGTACTTGTGTTTTGTACTGACCCCTACTTGTAATTGTTTTCTTTGTTAATTGTGGAGTGCAGCAAACGTGCCATCGTCTTCAACTCAACCGCAACTCTAGCCAGTCTTCATCAAGCCAGATATCAGGGTGAGCTATTGCTTCTAGCTTGGACTGGATCTTCCTCTTCATGTCTTGATGCCTTGAAACTCCGGCATGGACTAGCTTTTTACTTATTTTAGCTTCTTAGATACTCTTCGATTAGTAATTTGAGGATAGATGTTCTTGTGGTGATGACTTCCAGGTTTTGGGAATAATAAGTATTGAGTTTTTATAAGTTATTTAATCGATTTTCATTAATGAGTTTTAAGTCTTCCGCAATATATTTTGTTATTGATGGTTGAAATGTTTGGGATTAGATTGGTTGGTTCGCTCACATAGTAGGATAAGTGTGGGTGCCACTCGCGGCCCGTTTTGGGTCGTGACATTACTAGTCACCAACAACCACTATTACCATTGTCACCACCACTACAAACTATCTCCACCATCATTAGCATGCAAGTCTAAGTGTTTCATTTTTTAAATCCAATTATGATTTTATGCTATTAATTCTTTTTAAACATTTAATTAATTTTCATTTGAATTGTATATATTATTATCTACACATGAATATATTATGTACATTCAGATATTGAAAAACAAACTGTTTTAACCATTTATGAACTTTAACTCATAAACAACAAAAAACTCAAAATAATAACAATCGGGGAGATGACATGATTAACTACAGGGTTACGCCAGTTCCCAAGTAAGGCGCTTCAGATTTCTTTAATTCTTGTATATTGTAGTTGTATGATATATATAGTAATATAATAGTAATTCTTTCAAGAATAGGAAGAAATCAGATCGTTATGTTGGTACTATTTGGAAGGGATCGATCAAAGTGGAAGGAAACTAAATGGTTTTAAGTAATGATGCCACATGATTGACAAGAATTTGTATATTTCTTAATGCGATTATTTCCTTGATATTCATATGCAGTGAGTGGTTGATTTTTTTTTATTTCTTTTTGAATTGAAAGTCATGGATAGTGGGATACAGTAAGTGCTAAGGTTTATTGGATTAGAGTGGAAAAAATATTTATTTAATTAAGGATAATCATTGGAATCGTAAAATCATTGACAATTATTTGGAGTACCTGATGGATGGTTAAGATCAGAAAATATTTTCTCGAGTATATACTACATTAAAAGTTAGGTTTTTATAACATTGTTTTACAAAATTTAACATTAGGTGTGTTCCATTATGTAAATAATACTAGAAAATATATTGTTTGGAGAAATTAAGATTTAATTGTACACTTTATTTATTAGAAATACAAGACGTGATATATTAGTTGTCATCACAATTAGAAGTTTGAAGTATAGCAAACTGATGATTTTTGGTTAGAAGTATAGTAATATGAGTGTCTATGAACTCACTTGCTAACAAATATTGCATAATTGGTAGATTGGAAACGTTCCGAAACTTAGCAAAAAGGAAGAAAAAATCTTGAGGATCGTGATACGTTTTTGACATCAAGGTATGTTAAGACTTCAGACTTGTTGAAGAACGTTTTCCTAATTAAAGATTAAAAATGAAATAGAAAATAGGTAAGGACGAAAGATGGGGGTATCGTACCAATGGTGTGACGGACATTTGTACGAGTACCGGGTATATAAAGGGAAAGTTTATTACTATAATATATGGGTTGAAACCCGCAAAATGCCAAAGCATGTGGGCATTAGCTGATTTATTATTGACTTGAATTCTTTGTGTGATTGTGTTTTTCTTTATTTCACCCGTATAGTTGTGATAATTAAGGTAGTTATTGTTATTCTGATATTAATTGATTGAGATACATCATCATCCCCTTTATTGAAATAATATTGTTGTAACGACCTGTTTAGTCGTTTTGAGCAGCAGATTTTATTTCTGGAAAAACTGTGTGAGTCAACGGAACCCACGACGGACCGTCATGGTCACGACGGGCCGTCGAGGGGGTCTCGTTCCAAAAGACTTGGACTTCTGAAATTTGGGTACTGAAATTGACTCTCTGAATTTGGCGACGGACCTGCAGGACGAACCGTCGTGTGCACGACGGACCGTCGCAGATGTCTCGTTCCAGAACACTTAGACTTCTGAAATTTGGGTACTGAAATCGACTCTCT
>NC_028640.1:45273142-45287830 GCF_001406875.1 Solanum pennellii | reverse complement strand
CCTTGAAGTTTCGGCATAGACTAGCTTTTATTTGTTTTAGCTTCTTAGAATACTCTTAGTTTAGTAATTTGATCATAGATGTTCTTGTGGTGATGACTTCCAGATTTTGGGGAAATAATAGATGTTGAATTTTAGAAGTTATTGAATTGTCTTTTATTAATGAGTTTAAGTCTTCCGCATTGCTTTATGTTGATATTAAAATGAAATGTTAAGGTTTAGATTGGTTGGTTCGCTCACATAGGAGGGTAAATGTGGGTGCCAGTCGCGGCTCGGTTTTGGGTCGTGACAATTGTGTACATGCTTTGACATGAGATTGAGTATAAGTTGGGCACGTGGAGATCGTCCGTGCTGGGGATGGTGAGATGTTAAGATTATAATTTGGGCACGTGAAGACCATTCGTGCAGAAATTATCGGAGTTATGATAGTGCATTGAGATTGTCCACACAAACACGTGAAGATCATTCGTGTTGGTATTTATACCTTGCGAGTCCCCCATGGATCATGAACTCTTGATATAGTTTTGAGGAGTATCATCTATATACGGTTTAGAGAGTAATGAATATTCTGAGGCATATCATTTCCTGGTGTCATATTGTATTACATCTCATGATAACTTTCATTCTTGATGATTATGTGTTTTATTGGTGGTTGCAAAGTGCTTAATTTTGATACCTCTATTTGATGAAACTTGACTAGTAAGTGTAATAATACCTGTACAATTAAAGAATTGATTTTTCTTATATAAACTCTCGTCACTATTTCTTCGTTGTATGTCAATGAGATATACTGGGTACACGTGGTTTCGTACTCATAATACACTTGTTTCACTCTTTATGGTGCAAATTTGTTTTCGAGTACGAGCACATCTTGTAGAGAAATTTGTGTCTGAGCTTGGAGTGTCTTAGAGTCATGGTGAGCTACTTGCCTGTTCCGTGGCCCACACCTCCCTCTATCGATTACTTATTGTGTTTTTTTAGTATTTTTTAGACAGGATATCACTTATGTTTGATTGGTCATTTTAGTTTCAGACTTGCATCATATTTTAGAAGCTCTTGTACTTATGACACAAATTCTTGGATGATATTTTTAGCTTTCTCGCATTTTGTAATTATAAAGAACTCAATGTTGGGTATTTTTTCTCTTAGTGTTTACCTTTTTCTCATTAGTTAGTTAAAAAATTTAAAATATGTTGGGTTGGCTTGGGAATATAGGTTCCATCATGACTTGTGAAAATTTTGGTATTAGAGCCCTAGGTTCATTAGCCTCATGAGTACAAGAATAATGTCTAGTATAGTCTTGCGGATCAGTATGATAACGTCCATACCTATCTTCGAGATGCTATAGGAAATTTAGGAAAAATTTTGTTCTTTTATTTATTATCATGCAAACTTAACCTTGTTGAAATTCTAATATTGAAATCTCATTCTCTCTTAGATGGAGAGGACTTGTACATCGGTGAGTGACAATTAGGAGTTTATTCCCGCGCCTTCTTCTCGGGTACTATTCGAGTTAGAGGGAGGGGACGAGGTCGAGGTCGGGGTAGGGGCCGTATTGCAATACCTGTGGAAGGACAAGTACCAATAGCTACCTAGGGTCGTGATAGGACAGTACCCCTGATGCAGATGTTATTCATGGGGATATGCAGGATCGTGTCGAGGGGGATGGACCAGCTAAGGCTCCACCTAATATTATTGTCACCCCAGTGTTTCAAGATACCTTGGCTGGTATGTTAGGAATTCTAGAGCGGATAGCTCAGGCGGGAACTTTGCCTGTCACCCCTGATGCTTCCCAGACCCGTGTTGGAGGTTAGACTCCAGATCCGATAGTTTCTCTAGATTCTCAGACTCCCAGGGCTCATCCAGCTACTGCTGTAGCTCCCTGTTTAAATAGTATGGAATCGCCAGGTATTGCATCACACTTGGTGAAAAGGCCTTCCATGACTATTGATGAACAAAAGATGTTCAGGAGGTTTAGACTAATGAATCCTCCGAATTACACTGGTGACTTAGCTGAGGATACTTATGATTAGTGGAGTCTCATGGAGTTGAATATACAACATTTTAGATGACTGGCTCTGCCAAGAAGTGGTGGAGGGATTATATTAGTAGTAGGCCAGCTGGATCCCCTCCGCTATCCTGGACTCAGTTTACTCAAGTATTTCTAGCCATGTTTGTTCCACGCAGTGAGAGAAAGCCGCAAGAGGGCCGAATTTGAGGGTTTGTAGCAAGATGGTATATCAGTCGCATAGTATGATGGTAAATTTCATGCCTTGGCTAAGCATGCTTCGATGATGCTTCCCACAGAGGCTAAGAGAGTGAGAAGGTTTGTCAAGGGTCTGATTATTCCCATTCGTCTGGGAGTTTCTCAGGTGGTGTTCCATTCCAGAAGGTGGTAGATGTTTCTAAGGAGTTGTAGATGATTCAACGTGAGGGCAAGAGGATCCGTCATTCAGGTCATTATGGTGGTGTTCCTTCTAGGAGTCGAGGTTACTTGGGGGAGAGGTTATCACTCTTAGTCTAGCATACCCATTTAGGTAGATTTACCAACGTCTGAGTCTAGTTACGCTGGGCATAGTTATTCGAGTTCAATTCATACTTCACAGGGTTCATCTTCTAGACTTATAGGTCATGAAGGACATTCTGGTCATTCAGGTTTCTCTTATCACCCTACATCTCGTAGGGGTTATTTTGAGTGTGGTAATATGGGACACTTTTTGAGAGATTGCCCTAGGACCAGACGTTGAGGCTTACATCAAGGTTCTCAGCCTTCGACTTTTAGGGCTATACCACCTCCATCTAGGGGAGGTGTATAGAGTAGCAGAAGTGGTTCTCATGCAGGTAAGGATGGTTCTCCTTCTGGTTGAGGTGATGGTCGTGGAGGTTCACAATCTGAGGGCGGTCGTTCTCATTGTTATTCTTTTCTGGGTAGGCTAGAGGTTGAAGTTTTAGATGCTGTTATCACAAGTATTATTCCAGTTTTTCATTGACTAGCTACTGTATTATTTGATCCAGGATCTACTTATTTTTATATGTCCACATATTTTGCTTCAAGTCTGGATATATTATGTGAGTCTCTTGATTTGTCGGTACATGTTTCTAGTAGACCAGGTGTATCGATTATGAACTGTTACCTTGATGGAATATAACACTCATGTATATTTAATGGTATTAGATATGGTAGATTTTAATGTGATTCTTGGTATGGATTTGTTATCTCCTTACCACGCAATTTTAAATTGCCATGTCAAAACAATTACATTAGTTATGCCTGGAATTCCTGTCGTAGAATGGAGAGGTTCTCTTAGTTATCCTCCTAAAGGGGTGATATTATTTCTTAAGGCTCGTCACTTGGTAGACAGAGGATGTTCGGCTTACTTGGTGCACATTCGATATGCTATTGTTGAGACTCCCATGCTTGAGTCTATTCCGGTGGTGAGTTATTTTAAGAATTTCATCTTCTCAAACACAATTGGGCATTACAACATTCTTATCTCATGTAAATGATACTCTAATCATACAAATCTAACTTGTAGGTCTCATTCGACATTATTAAATCATAGAAACCTTAACATAATGATCAATTATCACAACATACCAACAACATGGTCGAGATTTTCATTATACATACTACTAGAATAGGAAAGAGGGAGAACTAGGGAGATGAACATTCGATTCATTAGGAACAACCCTAATTTTGATTTTCTTGAATTCAAAAACGTTTGAAAAGCCTCTTGGAGAAAGAAATCCAAGAGAGGAAACCCATACCTTACTATAGAATTGAATCTACAAAGATCACTTCGTACTTTGCACAAAAAATCTTGAAGAACTACCTTGAAATTGCCTAAGGAGAATTGTTCACTATTTTTCTTACGTTTGTTACCGTTATTGAGTCGTGAGGTTTCTTACCTAGTTAAATGAGTCTAAGACTTAGGAACTGAATATTGAATAATTCAACTTAGGCTAAACTTAATTAATTAATCAATTAGATAATTACCAAAATGCCTCTCTTAAATTGACTAAAAATAGGAGAGCATTTGACTTAGCCAAATCTGAAAATTTGCTAATGGTTTCGGTTTGACAATGAATTTTAAATTAATTAATTAAGTTGCTAATTTAATTAATTAAGTGACCTAGGGTACTTACTAAAGTACCCCTAAGTCACTAGGACCATAACCAACCTCTTTAGACCATCCTAAGTTAGGTATTAGGGTGTTTCTTTAGTTAGTTACTCGGCTAATGTCACCCAGTTAGATTATCGGTTTTGGGTACACTAGTTAGTTTATTTTAGTTAATCCTAGGTTAGTTAGTTAGTTAGGTAAGTTAGTTAGAGCCTAGAGTTGGTTAGTAAGCTAGGCCACACATGGCTTTACCCGAGCGCGTGCCTGCCTTTTAACTGCCCTAACCGAATTCGGTTGGGGCTTGGTCGTTTGGTCTCTTGCACATGTGTTGCTGTGCATTTCTTGTCCAAGGACCCTCACTATGTCCTTGGGCACTGCTTAATCTACATGATCATTTTAAATGATCATGTGCCATGGTACCTAGGTTTGACCCTTGGATGCCTCGTACCTAATGTATATAAGCTATGAAATCAAAAATTTTAGCTTAGGGTCTTCATTGCAGGTATAATTCCTAAACAAGCTTGAATTGGAGCATTTGGGCATCAAAGTGTATCTTAATACATAGAAATTGACTAACACCCTTAAGCCAATATTCTCTAACATGCTCAATATTACTCAATATTGGGCATTGGGATGCCTATGTACCCCAATACATATTCTTAAAACCTAATAGACCCTTCACTAGACAAATACATTTTCTGGAATGTTACGTTATCCCCCCCCCCCCTTAGGAACATTTGTCCCTGAATGACACTACACATCATTTTGACTCAAAGATGGTATTTTAGAAAAACACATCAACATAATTGAAACTTTACTCTTTATGAATATCTGATTCACAACTTACTCTGGATGATGCACATCACTCCAAGCTTATCTAAAGCTTCATATCTGAGATTGAGGAACTTCATTCTCAATCTCACTTTAACTCAATGCACATCACAATTCATGCGATACAAGATCACGTCAACACTATACAAAATCAGCAACATGAATGCAAGAATGAACTCATATTACATCATATAGTGCAAGTATAAAACGCACAATTATGGACTTAAAACACCAAAATTGACTATTGCACTAAAATTTAGAGTTTCTTAAACAAAATCAGACTTAGGAAGAGTATATCTAACCTCAAGAACTGAACAAGTGAGGGTAACGGGATCTCATGTCGGCCTCGACCTCCCATGTTGCTACCTCAACAAGGTGGCTCCTCCATAACACCTTTATTGTGGCCACCTACTTGTTCCTCAGCCGCTTCACATGGCGATCTAAAATTTCAACTGGAACCTCTTCATAAGAAAGGTTCTCATCGACTACTAACCTCTCAACAGGCGAGATGGATACTGGATCACCTAGACACTTCTTAAGCATCGAAACATGAAACACTGGATGAACAGAAACCAAGTCATTTGGTAACTTCAGTTCATAGGCAACATTCCCTTCGCTGTAACATCTCATAAGGACCTATGTACCTCGGACTCAACTTTCCTTTATTACCAAACCTCATCACCCCTTTCATGGGTGATATCTTCAGGTTGACTTGATCACCTACCTTGAATTCAAGATCCCTCTTCCTGTTATCATCATAGGATTTTTGACGACTGTAAGTAGTAGCCAATCTATCCCTTATCATTCTTACCTTTTCCACAGCCTCATGTATGATGTCAGGGACAAGGATGGAAGACTCCTACCTCAAACCAACCACCTGGGGATCTACATATCCTACCATACAGTGCTTCAAAAGGTGCCATCCCAATACTGGAATGGTAGCTATTATTATAGTAGAACTCAATCAGTGACAAGTGATCATCCCAACTCCCATTGAAGTCAATAACACATGCTCTCAGCATGTCTTCAAGGGTATGAATGATACGCTCTGCTTGTACATTCGTCTGAGGATGAAAAGAAAACTGAGCATGACTTTTGTACCCAAGCTCTTTTTTAAAGATCTCCAAAAGTGAGAAGTGAACTGGGCTCCCCTATCCGAAATGATAGATAAAGGGATCCCATGCCACCTTACTATCTCATCAATATACAGCTTGTCATAATCTTTGGCTCTGTAAGTAGACTTCACATGAATGAAGTAACCAGACTTAGTCATCTTGTCAACAATGAACCAAATGGAATCATGCAGCATCCTGGTCCTGGGCAGACCAACCACAAAGTCCATATTAATAGCTTCCACTTCCATGTTAGGATCTCAATCGACTGGGTATGACCTCCAGGCTTAAGATGTTCAACCTTAACATGTTGGTGATTTGGACACTCCTCCAAAAACTTACAAATATCTCGCTTCATACCTTCCCACTAATAGATTTTCTTGAGATCATGATACATTTTGGTGGAACCTAGATGAATGGAATACCTAGAGCCATGAGCCTCTACAATAATATTAGATATCAAATTATCAATATTGGGCACACAAAATCTGCCCTGGTATATAATCACACCATCCCACCTAGGGAAAATGATTCATTCAGCTTGCTCAACACTTAGTCTGGTTCGAGATGTTACTTAGCTTTAACATCTACAAAAAATGAGGATTCAGAACTGGAATGAACTAAAACACCCCCACTTGGTTTATCTACCATCCGTACACCTAACCTAGCCAATTGGTGTACCTCTTTAACCAGCTCCTTCTTGTCATCATCAATATGAGACACACTGCCCATGCTCAATCATCTCAAAGCATCAACAACTACGTTGGCCTTACCTGAGTGATAGTGGACACTCATGTCATAATCCTTGAGCAGCTCTAGCCATCTTCTCTGACGAAGATTCAATTTTTTCTATGTAAAAACATACTGAAGACTTTTATGGTCAGTAAATACATCGACATGTACACCATATAAGTAATGTCTCCAAAGTTTTAATGCAAATACCACAACAGCTAACTCAAATCATGATGCATATGCAATCACCTTGCCATCCTGCATAAGAACACATCCCAAACCTACTCGGAAAGCATCATAGTATACAACACACCCTACACCAATCCTCGACAATATGAGAACTAAAGCTGAAGTGAGTCGGTCTTTGTGCTCTTAGAAGCTCTTTTCACAAGTTTCAGACCACTCAAACTTCGCCTTCTCCTTTCTTAAAACTGTCAATGGAGCAGCAATAGTGGTAAAGCACTCAACAAACCTTCGATAGTAATTAGCCAAACGTAAGAAACTCGGGATGTCTGTAGAAGTGAGGGGTCTCGGCCAGTTCTTTACTGATTCAGTCTTTTTCAGATCAACCTCTAGACCCTGGTCGGACACAACATGACCAAGGAAGGTCACTGATCTCAGCCAAAACTCACATTTGCTGAATTTTGCATATAACTGATGTTCCCTGAGTACTTGCAATGTTATTCTCAAATGTTGTTCATGCTCTTCTCTGGTCTTAGAGTATATGAGGATGTCATTTAAGAATACTATGACAAAAGAATCAAGGTATTCACGGAAGACCCTATTCATAAGGTCCATAAATGGGGCTGGTGCATTTGTGAGACCAAATGACATGACAAGAAACTCGTAATGACCATACCTAGTACGGAAGACAGTCTTAGGAATGTCCTCTTGTCTTACTCGAAGCTGGTGATACCTTGACCAAAGATCTATTTTAGAAAAGAAACTTGAACCTTGGACCTGATCAAATAGATCATCAATTCCGGGAAAAGGGTATTTGTTCTTTATAGTGACTTTGTTGAGTTGCCGATAATCGATACACAATCTAAGGGTTCCATCCTTTTTCTTAACGAACAACACTGGAGCACCCGTTGGGAATATGGTCGGCTGGATGAAGCCCTTATCAAGTAGATCTTTTAACTGTAACTTCAACTCTTTGAGTTCAGCTGGAGACATTCTATAGGGAGGAATGGAAATTGGTTTGGTGTTGGGATCTAAGTCAAAACCAAAGTCAATTTTGCGTTCAGGAGGGATTCTTGGTAAATCCTCCGGAAAGACATCTTGAAACTCATTCACTATGGACACGGAGTCTATCGAAGGAACTTCATGTTCTAAGTCATTAACTCTGACTAAGTGATATGAATACCCCTTAGATAACATCTTATTGACATTAAGATGGGAAACTATTTGGCCTGTTGGATTTGAAGTACGCCCTTCCCATTCCAGCTCTAACTCATCAGGAAACTGAAACCTTAATACCCTGTTTCGACATTCTATGGTAGCATAACACTTATGGAGCCAATCCATACCCAAAATTATATCAAAGTCAAGCATGTTTAATTATATTAGGTCAGCATAATCAAGAATAGTTATCGGCAATATTTATATACTCTTTCAGCTCTAATACTGTCCCCTATGGGAGTACTAAGTAGAAAAAGGTTCATGCAAGATCTCAGGAAGCAAGTCGAATTTACTAGCTATTAAAAGAGTAACAAAAGACAAGGTGGATCCTGGATCTGACAATGTATACAGAGGAAAAGAAAAGACATGCAAGTTACCAGTGACCACATCAGCTGACTTCTCTTGCTCCTCTCTACCTTCAAAGCATAGAACTTGTTCCTCTTGGGAGGCTCCGTTGCACCAGTAGGATTAGACTGAGGCTGAGTATCTTCCTTGGCCTGATTCTTCACATGTGGGCAATCCCTGATTATACGCCCACTCTTGCCGCACCCATAACAGGCATTAGTACCTACCAAGCACTCACCTCCATGCAAATGGCCACACTTACCACACGACTTTCTATCACGCTGGACATTTATATCATTGCCCTTCTTGAGGCCAGACTAGCCCCCTTTAGCATTAGTGTTCCTAGAAGGAGTAGGATTACCTAAGTGTTGGTGCCTCTTCTTGAACTTGGGCCTATCCTGGACTCCAAATGAACTCCTACCAGTGCTAAAACCAGCCTGATCTGAGGGCCTAGGATTTTTGCCTTCTCGGCCACTCTTCCTCCGACGACTCTCCTCCACCTGCTGTGCATGTACCATCAACCTACCAAGGTCCATGTTATCATGCAACATGGCTGCCTGACATTCCGTCTCCAGATCCTTCGATACACCATTCACAAACCTGCTCATCTCATCCCTACTATTGGACACCACGAAAGAAGCATATTTGGAAAGCTTAACAAACTTCAAGGAGTATTCCTTGAATGACATACCACCCTGACGTAGGTTGATGAACTCCTCAACCTTAGCCTCTCTCTGCTCTCTGGGAAAGAACCTCTCCAGGATTAAAGTCTTGAGAATGTCCCAAGTGATGGGGACTTATCCTGGTGCTCATCCCTCTACCCACATCTTATACCATACCTGAGACACATCCTTGAGTTGGTATGCAGCCAACTCAGCCTTCTCCTCTTCATTAACACCCATAGCACGGAGAATCTTGTGGACCTCATCCACAAACTCCTCGAGATCCTCATTGGTTTTGGACCCGAAGTAAACTGAAGGATTCATCCTGGTGAAATCTTTCAGTCTACTAGCCATAGTGCTAGCATGTGGGTTCTCCCTGGGAGCACCCTCTTTAGTGGCCTGGGCTGTGATAGCTTGTGCCTGGGCTGTGATAGCTTGTGCCTGAGCAGTGATGGTTTGGGCTATCTGAACCAGTGCTGCTCTCACTTCTCCATCCGTTAACGCAGGTGGGTTAATGTAACGACCCACAAATGGACGTGATGACACTCGTCTTATTTGTCACGATCCAAAAATGGACGTGATGACACTCCTCTTATCCCACTAAGATAAGTCAGCCTAAAACTCAACTATTACAATAAAATGCAGAAAATTTACTGTCAACTTACATTTATACCCCAAAACCTTTAAAGTATTACAATTGAATCAAACGAAAATATAAGTCTCAAATGAACTTGTTTCTAGAATAGAACAAGATCAAAACTATGAAGAAAGAGAGTTCGCTGAGACGATAAACAACTACCTCACAAATGTCCAAGAAGCCTCGGAAAAAAAGAGAATGACAAGTACAACGAAAATCTAAGCTTATAACCTACAAAAATTTATAGAAGCAAGGGGTGAGTACCAAACCACACGGTACTCAGTAATTAAACCTCTAAACACAAGCTAAGGGAATGAAATAGGGGTACTCCTACAATCCCAACCGAACCTCCACAACTACAACCTGCATAAAAATCAGCCCAACCTAACAACTCACAGTTTACATAGCACGTAGCTCAACAAAAACACTTTGACAAATTACATATCCTCAGAAACAACACTTCAACAAATTACATATCCTTTACATAATTCATGAATAACAAGTTCCGCAGAAAGACAATCACAAGATCAGCAAATCACAATATTAAGTTCACTAATGATAAGTATGTACAATGCAATGGAATGTAATGTCAAGTATAATGATGCATGTCTGACCTAGTGATACACACCCATTGTCTCTAAGTTCGAGATCCGTGGAGGACATACTCTGTCCATGCATCTGTCGCGGCGCACGATACGGCCCTCGATAATAGTAACCATCTCGGTGCGCGATATGTCCCTCAAAATATAGTATCTATCGCGGCGCGCGATACGTCCTTCTAAATGATACACCCTCCTTAAGTTCTCATTCTTTCTCAATGCACATAACACTTGTCACAACCATGTCTTAAAATAATGCAAATGACATGTTCACACAAATAAAGAGATATGACCGTATTCATAACATTGCACAATTCACAACAACATCAACAATGATTCAACAAGCCTTTCAAACCATTCTCCATTATTAATACATCACACACAAGCAATTATTCACATTGCCTTTTTTCCTCCTTTGTTTTCATCGTTAGAATTAATCAATGTGGACAAGTCAATCCATTATCAAGTCTCATTACTCCCACACATATATCACAAGAAAATACACGCATCACATACACTTAACAAGAGTTTAGAAATTCACTTGCCTCAATTAATCAAGAATTCACTCTGGAACTTAGGACATTCCCCTTTCATTAAACTTCCAACTCAAAGCAATCTATTCAAATAAATGACCACAATAAGATTCCAAAACTGAAAACAATATACATAGTACTATTTGTCTAGCTTAGATCCAAAACTCACCCGAATTTATAATGTTCGTAAATTTTGATACTAATTAACATTTCGACTATCATATTTTTCATGTTTCAAGTATAGGGTTTAGTTCCAATTTCTGCAATATCATAATTCTAATAATATTCATAAAATGCTTAATTAAATATATTAATATATCAAAACTTGAATCATGATATGATATTAATAAGAAAAACAATGAAAAAGATGATGTCAATTACGAACAACCCCACGAGATACCACTGTTTCAAACCTCAATTTGATGTACTTTTAATTCCTAACATTAATTCAATCATACTATGCAATTATAGTCCAAAACCTTCCAAAATTTAATTGGTCAGTGTCTAACACACCAAATCCCTTTTTGCATTAAATTATAATATAATATTGTTATGTACACATATATAACTGTATAACAATTAATGAAATCATATGTAGAAGAGCAACTAATGTAGCGTAAGAAAAATTGAAAACTTTAGTTTAAGATTACGTGAAGCAGTCAGCAACCCTTCTTCCCTTCCCTTTTTTTTTATTTTATGAATTAATTAAGTATTATATGGGTAAGTTTTACCCACTTCTTTTATTATATATGAGTCAAATAATATAGGGTCTTAAATAAAACTATTGGTTAGGTTAATTATTTACAATTATTCATTAATTAATCAACCCTTACTAAATGAATATTTAAAATTTCCAAAATGACATTTTGGGTCATTACATTATCCACCACTAAAAATCATGTTCGTCCTCGAACGTAAAGTAAAAGAAAGTCAAATACTAGGGGACACCAAGAGCCTAAGGTATGACTTTGAGAAAGTCGTGTTTTCTCTCTCCAAGTGAACTCATACTTAGGACCATTCATCAAGAGATAAACTATCAAGAACTAAAACTTTTGAACCAAAATCTAGAAAATCTTCTAATCTAGAGTGATTACCAAGTTAAAGACTAACTCATGAATCAAACCTGAATCAAAACCCATTAGAGCATAACACAATTATCAGGATGAGTCTTTTCTCACATAGCCATGATAATATTCTGAATCAAATCGGCTAGAAATAATCAATTACACACACTCATAATGCTCACCATGTCAGATTTTATCTAACTTAAAGAAGAATAAGATCAAGTAAGCACTTAGTTAGTCATACACCCAAGCTAACAAAAGCTCTAACAATACCATCAAAATGGTAGATCAATCGCTAATATGGTAGACAACCTTTAAGAATGGTAGAGCTAGACCCAATGCTCCATCCATTCAATCACACATATTCGAAAAGTGAACTCGATGATAAGATAAATATTTCAACAATCAGATAGTTGTAGGTATCCATAGTAGCACTTCTACGAATGCTCTTAAGCAAGGTTGTGCCTGTAGAATCACTAGTATACTTAAACTATTCCAAACAACACCAAATATTCCATGACTGAAATAGACAGTAACTAGGGATGCCTCCCTACCAAGCGTACAATCACAGAATCGACACTCCCGATCCACCACTAAGAATTTACTCATAGATATGAAAGCCCGTGTGAATATAGGTAGGGAATTACGCTCCAAATATTATCCAAAACAAAGTAGGTGATCATATAAGAATATCCAAAATCAAAGTTGAATAACACTAGATACTTCTTCCATAGTGCCTCTATAAAAAAAATTCCATTCATGACTCCATCTCTTTGATATTTAGCCACCCACGATCAATTATTCTATCCCCCATTACATCGTACACACACTTGATTTATTGGACTCCACATACTTCTCACAGTACTCCACTAGAGCCAAGACTTTTAAATTAACAAATATCATAACCACACTAGCCATTTGCTTTACTCCTAAACGGTAACTGGTATCAAAGTTTTTTTAGCAAACACATTGTAGTCTCTAAAATTTTTATAATATGACTCTTTCTATTTAAGCATTTTAAGACGGATACAGATTCCACCCAAGGATGACAATACTAATTTGAAATCTAAAAGTACTTTCTCATCAATATAAATTTATTTAATCACGTACAATGTCAACTGCATTTTTGAACTCTATTTGACCTGAAACTTGGTAGGTTCATAAAAATGGATCAAATTTAAAACACTCATTATTATGCAGTGATTTGGTAATTTGATGTCGTTAAATTAATTTTACCGAAAAATTACTCGACTATGATATAGTGGTGATAGAGTTTGTTTTTTTGGTCTTCATGACTAAATTTTAGTGAAGTATTAAGTTCATGTGTTTGCTTAGACCTTCCTCCATAGAAGATGAGATTAATACAAGTCATTAAAGTTTAATCTCTAGTTTTGATTATTTGTATTGACTCTCCTAAATTGAGTAATATTTGATTGGATCAATGGAGCTAGGGATGATTATATACTCTCCATCTAGTAGGCTTTTGTTTTAAAGTTGTTGAAGTGAGTATCTGACATCACATATCTATGTTGTATGAGTAGTCAATTTTTAATCAAAATTTATTATTCAAGATGCATGGATATCTATGAGGTGTTTATTTTTTAAAAATGCAATCATAAAATGCAGATTGTTGGAAAATACTATTCAGATAAAGTAAAGAGTTTTTTAGAATATTGTTCTTGGTTCTTGATTTGTGAATCTATTTCACAAATAATGGTATGTGTCATGTGATAAGTATTTTAGAACGGAAACATTTTAAACTTTATTTTGACCATATAATGTTTCAATCAAATTGATCATCGTTTTGGTATTTGAAAAAAAGAACTCTGATTGATCTGAAATTTGGTAGATTCATAAGAACGACCTAGTAAGAAATTGATTTTTTTCAATATTTATATGAAATTTTGGTCATACTTGATTAAATAGTAGTGAAATATTAGTTTTATGTGTTGACTTAGATCTTCCTACCCACCGGATGAAATTGAATTCTTTTAAACTGAGTAATATAAGATTGGATCAAAGTAACTAGAGTATTTTCGGTTGACTTATACTAGCAGTAGACTCTCCAATTGAGTTATGTCTGTATAAGTTTATGAAGTGAATAATCGGTCATTGTACATGCGTATTGCATGAGTAGTTCTCCAATTTCATCGATTGACTATTAAAGATTGGTATCTATTGTAACGACCTGTTTAGTCGTTTTGAGCAGCAGATTTTATTTCTGGAAAAATTGGCTGAGGAAACGGACCCCACGACGGAACGTCACAGGCACGACGGACCGTCGCAGGGTCTCGTTTCAGCATACTTAGAAATTCTGAAATTGGGTACTGAAAATCGACTCTCTGTAATCTGTGACAGACCTGCAGGACGTGCCGTCACATCCACGACGAGCCGTCGTAAGCTCCCGTTGCAAAATACTTCAACTCTTGAGAAATTGGTACGGGAAACGAGTCTCTGACCGTCAGGACGGAGGTGCAGGACGGACCGTCACAGGTGTGACGGGCCGTCACAGTCCACTTGGATTTTAGGAGGTTGCGACGACCTGCGTGACGGACCGTCGCAGGCATGACGGGCCGTCACAGGTTGCGCAAGTCCCAGGCAGAATCGGATTTCTTCACACGTTTTAAGGGACGCATTGGACTATTCTTTCCTTA
>NC_028640.1:45256924-45265370 GCF_001406875.1 Solanum pennellii | reverse complement strand
TTATTTAATGAGTTTAAGTCTTCCGCATTATTTTCTGTTGATATATGTTAAAATGATAAGGGTTAGATTGGTTGGTTCGCTCACATAGGAGGGAAATTGTGGGTGCCAGTCGCGGCCCTGGTTTTGGGTCGTGACAAATATATAAGTATAAATGAGCCCTGAATTTTATTATTTGAGATTATTCAAAATGTTATGATCTATTTAATGTATTATATCATATTCTCAATAGACTTTACAGACCCACTTAGTACAACTTAAACTTTTCTTCTGGAAGAGATAAGATATTAATTCAAAAAATGCATTATACATGTACTTTATGTTAGAAGGAATTATTTTCAGTTTTTAACTAGATAAGAGATGAATATTTGATATATTTGTATGTAACTCTCCTATCAGTGAGTTTGATGAATATTTTATTTCTTATGGTATATTAATGTGTGATTTTAAAAAATAATTATTTTGCACAAATTGAATTTCATTAATCTATCTCATAAGAGAAAGTATCTTTTAAATTGAATGAAGCTTATTGTATACTAACATCTACGTTAATATTTTAATTTGAATAGAACTTCGAGGTTGGTTAATGGATGGACATAACAATTCATTCTGTTCAGAAAGAAAAATAACTAAGAGATCTTTCCTCTTGGTAGTGATAAGTCATAATTATTCTAATTTGATTTGTGAGGTAAATGATCAATCAGGAAAGAGGTGAATTTGAGTATTTAGAATTTTCCACAAACAGTTACTCATAATGTGAGTATATATTTTTTGATGTTTTGGAAGTCTGAATAATATAACATCATGAAAATATATAAAATCACATTAGTTTGATTGAAGTAACGGAAACCTCTTTGCAGAGCTCATGAGTCACTTATCTTATATAATAATTGCATTTCAATTGTCTACACAAGATGCTCTATTATAGATTGGTGTAGAAGAGAAAAAAAAAATTAGAATCTTAAGAAGATGATAAGATTAATTATTAACTTATTATTAGTTATTTTGTTTCTTTTGGGATACGTCTAATAACTACATATGACATTCTAAATTCAATTCTTTCAAATCAGTACGTTGAACAACTATAGAACTAGTTGGATTTGATGTATGTCTAATATGTGACATGTTCAGATAGAGAATTGTCCAGCACATATGTTGAGTGGGATGATAAGAAAATTGGAATTAAGAATGGAATATGTGTGTTAATTGGATATCCAAAAGAATAAAACAAAGTTTATTATAGTGTCCTAAAGAAAATAAGTCAATTGTTAACACAACTGTCTTATTTCAGAAAAGGATAATTTAGAAAATCATGTTCCTAGAAGTAAATTAGTTTTACGGCAATTGAACAAAGATATAACAAATAAGTCAATTGTAAATACAGACGCTCAAGAACATCTAATCGATATGTCTAACCTTCCATTACATTTAAGTAGTGGGAGAAACGTTACTAGACATAACAAAACGACTACCTCAAGTAGGGGGAGTGATGTTGAGCACATGAACACTACACGAAAAGTTGTTAATATTTCAATACCAAAATTTTTTAAAGAAATTAATAAGACTCAGGATCATGAAAGTGTGATAATATAGTAGTGCTTAATCGTAGTGGGAGAATCATAGTGAAGATTGATCTATTTTGTATGCTTGAGAGAACTTTTATGATAAATTTCCTGAAAATAAGTACATTCTTGGAAGGTTTTCTGAGAAGCTCTCTCAAGACCTAGTACAAAATCAATTTGTAATGACGAAACACTGCTAGACAAAATTACATGAGAAAATAACTTGATAAATTTCTTTTGATAAGAAATAAATGAATGTTTGTGCAAGTTGTAAATGCATAGTTAAGAGTCTAAGTGGAAGATTGTTAGGATATATACTATTAGTCATGTGTTTAGACATGGTATTCTAACAATTTTCAAGATTAGATATCTAAGTGGGAGATTGTTAGGTTATATACTATTAACCATGCATTTAGATATAGTACATTATAATAATTGTGATGGTTAAAAGTCTAAGTGTGAGATTGTTGGGATATATACTATTAACCATATGTTAAGAACTAGTATTTATTAGAGAATAAATATTTTGCTCAATTTTAATAGATCATACATTTGTTTATGGTGTCTATTTTACTTATATAGTAGATGATTTAGTGTGTAGTTTTAGCTTATACACAAAGGATTAAATCATTGGTTCTTATAAGTATAAAAAAAATTTGTTCACAATCTAGGATGGAAATTGGATATGTCATTGGTACGATTGTAGCACAAGATTATATGTAATTTATCTTGATTATGGAAGCAGTATCGTTATAACTTCTTATGCTAGTGCATTTTGTATGTATTGAACGGGATCGAGTAGAGACAATTGTTTAAGACTGACTGACAAAAACAGATTTTCTAAACTATTAAATATACTTATATTCTTAATCCTGATATAACTATTTTGATCTGTATATATTAATTATCATTTTAATTTATTAAAAGGTGAGATTTTGAGATGGGTCAATATGCCTGGTAAGTTGGTGATAATAATAGATACTGGTGAAATAATAAGTTAGTTGATGTAATTCATGCCTCGTTACAGAGATTGATTTATATGCCTTTTTGAGAAATCTATAAGTTTTCATCGTGTCAAACCTTGCAAGTGGATTTATGAATCCGACACATGAAATAAGTTAAGTAGTGCTCTAAAGAAAATTAATCATTAAGTTAAATTCGCCAGAAATTTAATTTATTGATTAGTACCTAAAATATTAACATTGGGAAATTATATAGGTGTTTAATGAGAAATTACGAAATATAAATAGAGGAGTGCAATTACGAATTTCTAGTGGAATGATTTGTAATTTATTATTATAAGAATAATTTAAATTAATTATTTGGAATTATTTCTATAGTAGGAAGCCTCGGTAATTGATTATGTGGTCCCTATAATGCTCATATTTAACTAATACTCACAATCTCATTTCTATTAAAAAGGAAGAATAATATGAGTATTTTTTTGTTTTTTTAGAAAAAATAAGTTCTCTAATCCTTTTCGATTAGGAAGAAATCTTTATAAATAGGGATTCTATTAATCTAGAAAATAGAGTAATTACTTTTCTATTCGATACTTTTCCACCCAAGTATTGAGAGAGTTTGGATGTGACTTGGGATCACTGTAGAAGACCATAACTATCTTGTAGACTTGCTTGAAAATCTGCCTAACTTAGAAATTCGCTTGAAGATATTTGCTCACGCTTCAAGAGTTATTTATCAAATTAAATTTGAACATGTTTATGTGTTCTATCATGAACAATATTGGTTATTTATTATTTATATAAATAGTAAAGATCCTAATATGATTCACATGTACATATTGTTTTCCAACACAAATCACCATATGAGTGGCGACGCTCAATTATTAAATGACTTATGTGATGTCTCATCATATTTGGCCAGCATGTCAAATGGTTCCATGATTATTGCTTCAAATATGGAAACTTATCTCACAAATAATATGAAACTGCACCATATTCTTTATGTACCTCATTTAAAATATAATTTAATTTTTATGCATAAGCTTATGATTGAAATATTTCTTAGTCATATTTTCTAACAAGCTTTGTATGATACATGATCAAACTCTTAGATAGTGAGTGGTGTTGGTGAACAATGCAATGGGGTATACTATTTGAAGGCACCAACACAAGCAAATTATAACATTCTTGAGGTGGATAATTTTGACTGATGGTATCGTCGACTTGGTCATCCGTCCAATAATAGAGTTTCTATTCTTCCTGAAATTAGTACTCGTAATAAAGTAGATGAGTTGTGACGTATTTGTTTAAAAGAAAAGTAGACACATGAATTTTTTTCCTACTAGAAGAAAAGTGTTGATTTATTTGAATCGATTCATTGTGATGTATGGGACCCTTATCGCGTTCTTTTTTCTTGTGTTGCAATGTATTTTCTTATTATTGTGGATGATTTTTCTTCTGGCGTGTGGATCTAATCATTGGCTAAGAAAGTGAGGTTAAACACAAGATAAAAGAGTTTTTTTTCCAAGTTATTACTCAATTTGGACAAAGGGTAAAACTTCTTAGAAGTTAAAATGGTAAGAAGTTTACTTGTGTTCATTCTTTTTATACGGAGAAGGGTATAGTGTAGCAAAGAACTTCAAATGATACCACTCAACAAAATAGACGAGTGGAACAGAAGCTTCACCATATTTTGAATGTGGCACATGCACTCTGTTTCAAGCTAATTTGCAAATCTCATTTTGGGTAGAGTGTTTCTTGACTGTAGTTTATCTTATCAATCAAGCTGCTATTCTTATATTGAATGGAAAGACTCCTTACGAAATAATCTTTGGAAGAAAACCTTCACATAGGCCTCCAAAAGTAGTTGGATATCTATGTTTTGTTCATTGTAAGTGTTGTGATAAAGATAAGGTTAGCTCGAGAAGTGGTTGATGTATTTTTCTTGGATATCCTATTGGAAAGAAAGGATGGCGTGTCTATGATTTGAAAATTGGAGGTTTTTTGTTTCTCGTGAAGTCACTTTTGATGAAAACGTATTCCTTATGCTAGTGTATTGACTTCCTACGAGACCAATACTTTGCTAAATACTCCTACTATGCAACATGATTACTCACCCTCTACTGGCTCAAGGGGCATTGTTGATATTGAGCCCAACATCAATGGAGACATTAGCACAGGGATTTTCTTCTCCTGATCAAACTCAGGAGGAAAATATAAAGACAACTATTATAGATACAGAAACTTGTACTAGTATGGATGATGCTCTTGGATGGAAAAATTGGGAACGTAAAGTTTTCACTGGACTAAAAGATTATGTATGTTGTACAAATTAATTTCATGTTACTAAGTGCACAAATATCCCGACACAATGCACGTCACCGACTAATTCACAGTCCTCACGTACGCCTTACCCATTAGCTAACTAAGTGACTTGCAATCATTTTTCTCCTTGGCACAAGTGGTTCTCGAAGTACTGAACCCACAAGGTTTAATGCTGTTGTTCATGATCCTTTTTGGCAACGCCCTATGAAAGAAGAAATTGATGAGTTGAAAAAAAGGGTACATGGACATTAATTCGAAGTTCTTCCTCCGGGTAAGAAGAGTACTATCATTTGCAAATAGGTATACAAAAATAAATACAATTCTGATGGTACAGTTGAATGATATAAGACTCGGCTTGTAGTAATTGATAACAACTAGGTGGCTCACATATTGACGGTAATGAACTTTTGCCTCTAAAGGAAAACAGGGTAACTATATGAGTTTTTCTCATCATTCTTTAGCTAATAATTGGGAGAGTTCCATCAAATAGATGCTCATTTCTTGCAATGAAGACGTTTATATGCAACTTCCACATGGATTCGAAATTTTGACTCAAGAGAATGTGTGCAAATCTTTATATGGACCGTGACAGATCTGATTTGTCAAAATCGTTGTTGCTTTAAGGAGATTTGATTTTGTGCAATCATATGCATATATATTATTCTTTACTTTATTATATAAAGAATGGTTTGTTCTTGTATATGTCGATGATCTAATCATTAAAGAAGAAAATTTTAGTTCTATTGTTAACTTCAAAAATATTTGCATCTGTGTTTTCACATGAGAGATCTTGGGCCGTTAAAGTATTTTTTGAGGATAAAAGTGGCGAGAAGTCCAAGTGGTGTGTTTCTTTGTCAATGAAAACATGTCTTTGATATCTTGAATGAATCAGGTCATCTTGGTGTCAAACATGCTAGTTTCTTATTGAGCAGAATCATAAACTTACATTGGACAACAATAATCATGATTTTGTCGAATCTAAGCAATTACTGACCTATTTGACCATCTTTTATCCTGAATTATGTTACTGCATCAGAAATATTGTGAGGAAGCATTTCATGTACTGAGATTTTTCTTACAAGTTGATAGCAAGTTGCTCTTATTTGCATATTTTGATTTGATTATTCAAGTTTTCCGGTGACAAGAAGCTTTATAACTGGTTAATTTACTTTATTAGTAAATTCACCTATTTGATGGAAAACTACATAACATATTGTATCTCGCTCTTCAGTCGAAGCGGAATATCATTCTATGGTTGCACACTTTGTGAGTTAAAATGTCTCAAGGCTCTCTTTTAAATTCTTACACGAGGATCCTATTCATTTGTATTGTGACATTATTAGTTTTTCATGAGCACATTAAAGGTGATTGCCACTTCGTTTTTGATGACGTAACAGCTAGTCACATTGTTGCATCTTATGTACAACTAGCGGACACATTTACTATGGCACTAAAAGTTGTTGTATCTAGTTCACAAATTAGGCATTTGTGATCTTCATGCTCCAGCTTGAGGGGAAGGAAGTATATTAAGTGACGTATTAAGAGTGTACATAGGCGGTGGAATATTTTAGGAAAGTGTCTATATTTTGGAGATTACATTACCTTATTTACAATAGTTTGCTTGGTTAGAAAGGTTTAATTAAGAATTTGTATATAGCTTGGACTACAAATAGAAATAATGAAAAGCATTGTCACCTTCTATAAATTGTTACGTCGGATTATAATTTCTAGGCTTATTTATCTCTCCTAAGGAATATGATATAATAATCCCAAACTAAATGGGATAAGATGGAATGTCCCACGATAAAGTCTAAAATATCCCACTAGTGGACCGGGCATACATTTCCAAAACCAATTTTAATATATATATATACACTTAATCTTTATTTGCAAAATGAAAAGGCTAGAGTAAACTTAAAAAGATGGAAAAGGAAATGGTAGAATGTGAAATTAAGTAGTAAAATCTTTTTCTTTGTACAGAAAAGGAGGTGTGGAAAAAACCCTGCTAGGAATTAATATTTGTTGGAAAACAAAGAGAATACTAATTAGCATAACTTTAATTAGCATCACTTTTGATGATATGTTGCTTTTGGACCAAACGAAGTGCCATGTTTTGGTCTAATAAAGCTGATGTCTCCTGTCATGCCACCATCTCCACCTATCAACCAAAAATAAAATAGCAATAAAGCTAAGTCAATATAATCTCACCATTGAATACAAATATCCCCTTAAAAGGGGTCTTCATATTGTTGTTGTATTTAAAAATCATTTAAGAATTATTTATGTTTCTACAAGATAATCAAAATGCACAAGCAATACTTATCCGTTTTATTTTATATGACGTTATTTGACTTGACACGGTTTTAAGAAAAAGAGAAAGAATTTTAAAATTTATAGTCAAACAATTTTCAGATATTTATGTGGTTGTAAATCATTCCATAAAGGTAAAAGAGGAATTATAAAGTTAAATTCCTTTAAATTATAGCAAGGTGACTTTCTTTTTCGAACAGACTAAAAAGAAAAGAGTACCACGTAAAACAGGGGCGGAAGGAGTACTAATTTCTACAACTTCTTTTAAAATTAATTTTTCAAGCAAAATGTTTTTGGAAAAAATATATATTGATAAATAAAATATTTAGATAAAACTAAATTAAATTTATAAGATATGTTAATTAATAAATATGTATGTATGAAATATATATACTTTTAATCTTGAAAAAAATAATTTCTACTTCTACTTCTGTTTATTTTTTTAGTAAAAAATTTTTTTGCTACTTTTTCAACAACAGAAAATCTGTTTCCGATGTCATTTAAAAGTAATTTTACTGATTTGTTAAACACTTAGAATATTTGTTCCTTTAAAATAAATATTTTTAGACTCCAAATAACAATGTAATTGAAAGTAGGTGACTTACCAGTAGAAATCCCATCTTGGTCTGACTTTATACATACGGTTTTCACCATGTGGATAATCAGATACAGCCCTTTTGGTGTTTTGAAAAGCACAACAACCAATGGAGTAAATTCCAATGAGTAAGACAAGCATGACAATGTTAAGAACTGATATCTTTTGCCAATCCCTTCTCACATCTTCAAGAACTCCAGCTTTGCATGAATCACACTCATAGCATAGCAAATTTGGATCATTGTTCCATTGGTAACAATCTGCCTCTTGTGTCATTGTTGTCAATCCATAGTTGCATGCTGTTGGTGGCTTGCAACATCCTGACTGTCATGCCGTCTAAAATAAGTTATACATATTCGTGTAGCTAGAAATCATTTTATCAAGGGTAAAATGAATATTTTGTAGTTAAATTTTTATTAAGACTGTATTTGGTTCTCATGTTTGGTTGGGACAAAAGTTTGGAAAATGACTTTCCAGGAAAACATTTTTTAAAATTCTTCTCCAATGTTAAATTACTTTTTTTTTTTGAAAAAAACAACAATTTTTAAAAAAATATTTCAATTTTAAATTTTTTTTTACCCGATTCCTGACACCACCAACCCACCATCGGCCACCCCTCCCCAAAAAAATAATTTTGCTTTTTAAAAATATTTTCAACTTTAAATTTTTATTTTTAAACTTCTATCCCCCTCTCC
>NC_028640.1:45225839-45255738 GCF_001406875.1 Solanum pennellii | reverse complement strand
CCCCCGCCCCAAACAAAAATTGTTTTTAAAAAATATTTTCAATTTCATAAATTATTTTCTACTTTAGTAAAAATAAAAGAGTGTCTCAAAAATATTTTTCATTCATAAATCAAACACTAAAAATTATTTCCAAAAAATATTTTCTACTCACCAACCAAACATGAGAAAATAAGTTTAAAATCTACATGTTTTCCAAGAAAATATTTTCTACGAAAACATTTTTCATGAAAAACATTTTCCTTCATACTAAACATACCCTAAATATAAAATATATCATTGTTTTTTAAACTGATTAGAAAAGAAAGTCATAAAATGGGAATATTATCAAATTCCAACTACGAAAACATTTTTCTTGAAAAACATTTTCCTTCATACTAAACATACCCTAAATATAAAAATATATCATTGTTTTTTAAACTGATTAGAAAAGAAAGTCATAAAATGGGAATATTATCAAATTCCAACTATGTCCACTGAATTTGTAACATTTGCAAATATTGTGTAATTTTTAGAATCAAATAATGCACTTACACTTTATACATACCACTTACTAGGGGCAGGTCTAAAAGTGGTTGGGTGGTCGTAGGTTAAAAATTATATTGTATATATATAATTTTTATTTTCTTGTATGTATCGATTTTGAATTTTTCTGAACACAAATATAGAGTTTGACTTAATGATTTAAGCAGTTTTTGAGATCCCAAACTTAAATCGCAGATAATATATTTTTATTTTTTGAATCGTTAGTAAAAATCGTTAATTAGTTTTGGCTTCTGATGGATGATAATGATATACTTTTTTGATCTACTTTACATCGTATAATATTTAAATATAAATCATATAATCGCCTCCGCCCCACCGCTCAGCCTGTAGAGAATAATGAGAAAAGAGGCAAAAGCTTTTTATTCTCAAGTCTCAACTAATTAAAAGAGAAGACAAAAACCAAAAAAAATAAAAATGAAAACAAAAAATAGAGAAAATTTCATATGTTTCTTGGATGTATGAATCCTCTACTAGTTATTTTATATACTTCAGTAATTTTTTATATGCTAAAATAAACAAAACAACCCAATAATTACCAAAAATAATGGAGGAAAAAGAAAGAACATTTGTCCAAGTTCTTGGTAGTAAAATTAGTTAGATTTAGCTGATATTCACCCATACTAGTGTTAATACTTATCATGTAATCATCAATATACATATACATAGTTTAAAGAGGGTATGAAATGGAAAACAAATAGCAACTAATAGGAAAACAGTAACAATAACAAAATAGTAAAATAATTGAAATACCATAAATAACAGATGATGATAAAAAGCAGAAGCAAGATAACTCTCCACTAGTTACGTACTAATTTTTTACTCTTGTTTACGATTTTCAGATCCTCCTATCTATGGTCATATGCCCTCGATAAGGTGAAACAATGTTTTATGACTAAAGACATAACAAAAAAATAATTACCTTTTGATATGATATTTATAATAGTCAAAGGTTAACATTCAAGACACGTTTCTAGAGACTAGTACTTACCTGAATAGGAGTCAAATCTTTGGTAAGATAATCATAGGGAGTCCAAGTAATAACATTAGCACAAGTCTTGGAACCCAAAATACAAGCTCTAACAGTGAGCCAATATTGAGGATCCTTAATCCTCTTTCTCAACCATGGTGAGTAATTTTGAAGATGATACTCTTTATATACTTTACCAGGCACATCAAGTCCACCACCTTGGCTTGTTACCACAAAACCAAAAACAGTTAGCCCCATTAATGCCCCTATGAGGAACAACATGACAAATAAGTAGAGCCAAAGTGCCCATGCAACATGGAAACAAGCACCAATGAAACCAGCCAATGAAACTATAAGGATTATGAAACCTATGAACAAAAGTGGTGTTTGAAGAAATTTCTCACATGTTGTACTACTCCTTGCCATCCATAATCCAGCACCTATGATCGGAATGGATGCTAAAAGTGTGAATAGATTCAAGAAACCTATTACTGTGTTGCTAAATCTATACATATTTTCTACTTCACAAGGTGCTTGAGGTTTGGAGGGTTTCTTTAGTATACATATTTTGCTTTTATTGTTGAACACTTTTTTGTTAACTACTTTTAAAAGGGTGGCAAATTATTTTAAATAAAAAGAACCTTAGAGTGGAGCATGACCATTGGATGGGTTACTTTATGGGTAATAAGGAATATTTTTATTTGGATAATAGCGAGTGACCAAAATTGAATTTCTTAGTTATTAAGTAAATATATTTTTCCCATAGAATATAATCATTCAATTCAACTCACTTATTTATCAGTGTGAAAGAATTAATCTTATCCTCGTAGGCACGGACAAGGTCCAAACCATAGGGGAAAGTCACAAACTCAACAATAAAAAGTAGAATAAAACCAGCTATTATAAAATACCATAACCCCCTCCCACAATAGGTTAAAAAAGAAAAAGAAAAAAGTAATGGGTATACAGTCAAAGTAAGCTTTGTATCTTTTAGACATTCTTAATAGACCTTTACTATGTCATTTTGATATTTTGACATTTTTTCATAATCAACAAATATATAATATAATGTGTGTTATACTCGTGAATGGTGTATAAGATGTCAAATTAATTGAGCATATTTAACATTTTTTATCAAAAATAATTCTTAAATAATGAATTTTAAATTTTAAAAAATACGAACTATATATCTGAACGCTTCAAATAAGCTTTAATAGAGTCTTCAAGTTTTCATCTTGATTTCTTCCATCCAAGAGTGTTGAAATAATGCTTAAAATCAATAATTAAAGCACAAATACAAGATTAACGTTTATTTTAATCAAAACTTAGCAAATAAATTCGATTTCAGACCTGGATTTTCACATAGTAAACTAAAACATCAAACTCTGTTAAATTGAAAACTAGTTAGAGTGATTAAATAAAAGGCTAATAGCTACCTATTACCAATAATGGACTCAATTTAGAAATTATCGAAAATCATTTCGTTTGAAGTTCCTGAATGTGTATTAGATATACAACATGCTCTTCAAATATATATTATTTTTTAATTAAAAAAAATCATATTTTTCATGTTTTTATAAAGTTATTCAAAACTAGTGTGGTGGATCTTTATTAATTTTGTTCATTCATGTTTTTTAACGTTTTCATCAAGATTTTTCATGACGTGGTATGGGTTGTAGGGATAAAGCATGAAAAAGAAGAAAACAAAATTAAGTGAGAAGGGGTTAGTCCTAATATATAAACTAACTCAAATTTGATTGAGAAATTTCTTTAAATTGATGAATGTATTTGTTGAATGCCTTGAATCGGACCCGTTACAAACAGAAAGGACGGGGGTCTCGCTGTTAATTCTGTATGTTGGGCCCAAGCCTGTTAGGGCGTAGCTTAGCACTATATATAGACGCTATGGCAAACCCTATTCTGTAATTCTGTTCTTGCCTCTCCATAATAAAACTGCTCTCCCTCTTCCCCGTGGACGTAGCCAATTTATTGGTGAACCACGTAAATCTGTTGTCTTGTTTTTCGCGTTTATATTTTCTCGTATTATCTCAAATTCCGCATAACAAATTGGTATCAGAGCCTCTCGGTTAATCGGTGTTCTTGGAGAATTCGAGATGTCTGCTTTGAACGTGAAAATCGACAAATTCACAGGGAGGAACAGTTTCAGTTTATGGCAGATCAAGATGCGGGCTTTGTTGAAACAGCAAGGTTTCTGGGCGCCGTTGTCGAAAGACAAGAACGCCGTCGTTACTCCTGAGATGGCGATTCTGGAGGAAAAGGCGCATTCGACGATCATGCTGTGTCTCGCGGATGACGTCATCACGGAAGTCTCGGATGAAGAGACTGCTGCTGGTCTGTGGTTGAAGCTGGAGAGTTTGTACATGACAAAATCTCTAACCAACAAGCTGCTTCTGAAACAACGTCTATTCGGTTTACGAATGGCTGAAGGTACACAACTCAGGGAACATTTAGAGCAATTGAATACTTTGTTATTAGAATTGCGTAATATCGATGTGAAGATCGAGGATGAAGATGCTGCCCTAATTCTGTTAGTATCTCTCCCAATGTCGTTTGAGAATTTTGTTCAATCGTTCATTGTTGGGAAAGATACTGTGTCGCTGGAAGAAGTCAGATCGGCCCTTCATAGCAGGGAATTACGGCATAAGGCTAACGGCACAAGTACGGACATACAGCCTTCCGGTCTGTTCACCAGTAGCGGAAAGGGAAGGAAAAACGGCGGAAAGAAAAATAAGCCGATGTCGAAGGGTGCAAAGCCAGATGATGTTTGTAATTACTGCAAGGAGAAGGGACATTGGAAATTTGATTGTCCGAAGAAGAAGAAGCAATCGGAAAAACAATCAGTTTCTGCTGCTGTTGCTGAAGAAGACACCAATTCTGAAGAAGACATTGCCCTAGTTGCGGATGAGCACACTCATCATTCAGATGTGTGGGTTCTCGATTCTGGGGCATCCTATCACATCTGTCCTAGGAGAGAGTGGTTCACGACTTATGAGCAGATAGACGGAGGCAGCATCTCGATGGCCAACAGTTCTGTCTGCAAGGTGGTTGGGACAGGCTCGATCAAGATAAGGACACATGACGGTAGCTTCTGCACATTGAACGAGGTCAGGCACGTTCCATTGATGACGAAAAATCTGATATCTCTCAGTTCTTTGGACAGCAAGGGATTCAGCTGGTCGGGAAAAGATGGAGTCTTGCGGGTCTGGAAGGGTTCAAATCTGATTCTGAAAGGTGTCATGCGTGGTACTTTGTATTTTCTACAAGGTTCCACGGTTACAGGTTCAGCCCATGTTGCATCGTCAGAAGTTCACCAGGAGGATATGACTAAGTTATGGCACATGAGACTTGGTCATATGGGTGAAAGAGGGATGCAAATTCTGTCAAAGGAGGATCTTCTTGCTGGTCATAAGGTTAAAAGCCTAGAGTTTTGTGAACATTGTGTCTTTGGAAAACTACATCGCAACAAGTTTCCAAAAGCCATTCACAGAACAAAAGGCACTCTTGATTATATCCATTCTGATTGCTGGGGTCCATGCCGTGTTGAGTCTTTGGGAGGCTGCAGATTTTTTGTGTCCATGATTGATGACTACTCAAGGATGACTTGGGTGTACATGATGAAGCATAAAAGTGAAGCTTTCCAGAAGTTCAAGGAGTGGAAAATTTTGATGGAAAATCAAACAGGGAAGAAGATCAAGAGGTTGCGAACTGATAATGGGCTGGAATTCTGCTGGTCTGAATTTGATCAATTCTGTAAGGATGAAGGGATTGCTCGACATCGTACAGTCAGAAATACACCACAGCAGAACGGTGTAGCTGAGCGGATGAATCAAACACTTCTGGAGAGAGCAAGGTGCATGCTCTCTAATGCTGGGCTAGATAGAAGATTCTGGGCAGAAGCGGTTAGTACAGCTTGCTACTTGATTAACCGCGGACCACATACAGGCATACAGTGCAAAACACCTATGGAGATGTGGTCAGGAAAAGTTGCTGATTATTCAAATCTGAAAGCTTTTGGTTGTACGGCTTACTATCACGTCAGTGAAGGTAAGTTAGAACCAAGAGCTAAAAAGGGAGTATTTGTGGGCTACGGAGATGGAGTGAAAGGTTTCAGAATCTGGTCTCCAGCAGAAAAGAGGGTTATTATGAGCAGGAACGTTGTCTTTGATGAAAGTTCTCTGCTTAGAACCATTGTGAAGCCTACAACTACGTCAGAAACTGGGAGTCTTGATAAACAGGTGGAGTTTCAAGTCATTCAGAACGAGAGCGATTTGAAAGAACCTGAAGAGGAGGATCAAGAGCCACAGACAGAAACTGATATTCCAGAATCTATGCCATCAGATATCCATCGGAGTATAGCTCAAGATCGGCCAAGGAGGGTTGGAGTTCGGCCACCTACGAGGTATGGTTTTGAGGACATGGTGGGTTATGCACTGCAGGTTGCTGAAGAGGTAGATACATCTGAGCCGTCTACTTACAAAGAAGCCATTTTAAGTTCTGATTCTGAAAAATGGTTTGCCGCTATGGGAGATGAGATGGAGTCCCTACACAAGAATCAGACATGGGATCTGGTCATACAGCCTTCGGGGAGAAAGATTATTACTTGCAAATGGGTTTTCAAGAAGAAGGAAGGGATATCACCAGCAGAAGGAGTCAAGTATAAAGCCAGGGTTGTTGCCAGAGGTTTCAACCAAAGAGAGGGAGTGGACTACAATGAGATCTTCTCACCAGTGGTCAGACATACTTCCATCCGAGTGTTACTAGCGATAGTTACACATCAGAATCTGGAGCTTGAACAACTTGATGTGAAGACAGCGTTTCTACATGGAGAGTTGGAGGAAGAGATATACATGACTCAGCCGGATGGTTTCCAAGTTCCAGGGAAGGAAAATCACGTCTGCAAGTTGAAGAAGTCCTTATATGGACTTAAGCAGTCTCCAAGGCAGTGGTACAAAAGGTTTGACAGCTATATGGTGAAGTTGGGATATACTCGGAGCTCATATGATTGTTGTGTCTACTACAATAGGCTCAAGGATGATTCATTCATCTATCTGGTGCTTTATGTAGATGATATGCTGATAGCTGCAAAGAAGAAGTATGACATTCAGAAGCTGAAGGGTTTACTTAGTGCTGAGTTTGAGATGAAGGATCTGGGAGCCGCTCGGAAGATTCTAGGGATGGAGATCATTAGAGACAGAGAGAGAAGGAAACTTTTCTTGTCACAGAGAAGCTACATTCAGAAGGTCTTGGCGAGGTTTGGCATGTCTTCATCTAAGCCTATTGATACCCCCAGTGCTGCCAATATCCATCTCACTGCCATGTTCGCTCCACAGTCAGAAGAAGAGAAGGAGTATATGTCACGAGTCCCTTATGCCAGTGCCGTAGGAAGTTTGATGTATGCTATGGTCTGTACAAGGCCAGATTTAGCACATGCAGTCAGTGTAGTGAGCAGATTCATGGGACAACCAGGGAGAGAACATTGGCAGGCTGTGAAGAGAATTTTCCGGTACCTTAGAGGTACATCTGACGTTGGTCTCATTTATGGAGGTGATACTCAGTGCTTGGTTACTGGCTATTCTGATTCTGACTATGCTGGAGATGTTGACACAAGAAGATCGATGACTGGCTATGTGTTTACCCTTGGAGGATCTGTCGTCAGTTGGAAGGCAACTTTGCAACCTACAGTGACTTTGTCTACTACGGAAGCGGAGTACATGGCCTTGACAGAGGCTGCAAAAGAAGGGATTTGGCTGAAAGGGCTGGTTAGTGATCTTGGTCTGCATCATGATCAGGCTATGGTGTATTGTGACAGTTTGAGCGCAATTTGTCTAGCCAAGGATCAAGTCCATCATGAGAGAACCAAGCATATTGACGTAAGGTATCATTTTCTGAGAAGTGAGAAGAGAATCAAGGTGAAGAAAGTAGGAACTGCTGATAATCCTGCTGATATGTTCACAAAGCCGGTTCCACAGAGCAAGTTTCAACACTGTTTGGACTTGCTCAACATCAGAAGCTGTTAATTGCCCTGCGGGGCAACTCTGAGGAAGAGGGGGAGGCCTGGCACTATCATAGTGCGTCTGAAGAATCTGTTCGGAGAATTCAAGTCAAGGTGGAGATTTGTTGAATGCCTTGAATCGGACCCGTTACAAACAGAAAGGACGGGGGTCTCGCTGTTAATTCTGTATGTTGGGCCCAAGCCTGTTAGGGCGTAGATTAGCACTATATATAGACGCTATGGCAAACCCTATTCTGTAATTCTGTTCTTGCCTCTCCTTAATAAAACTGCTCTCCCTCTTCCCGTGGACGTAGCCAATTTATTGGTGAACCACGTAAATCTGTTGTCTTGTTTTTCGCGTTTATATTTTCTCGTATTATCTCGAATTCCGCATAACAGTATTTTTGTTACTTTAAGATCGAAAAAGAAACTCTCTTAATAAAAGATTTATTTGGTGTTACACTTTGTATAGTTCCTTATATGTGATGTGAGTTGTATAATATATTGATTGGTTTTAAAATAGCCTGTTTTTTTTTTATTGATTTGAGTAATGATGTGTTTGTATATAAATATGTGAAATTATTGAACTGTCTTTATGATTGTGTCACGATCCTAAAATAAATATGATGACACTTGTCTATGACTAGTAAGACAAGTCAATCTCAATCCAACAAAAACGAAAGAAAAGGCGGAAATGAAATAAAACAGAACAAGAAAAAGGCAGAAAACTTATTCTCTCTAAACAATACCTCAAATCTAATTGTCACGTGTACATACCCCTAATGAAAATATTAAATTCGACAGGTAAATACAAGTCTCAGTCTTTGTTTCTTAAGTATAAAAAAGCTTTAAAATAAAAGAAAAAGAGGGCCCACAAGGATGAGAACCAACTACTATACCTCTCAAATCCTTTACGAGCCTCGATTGTCATGAGAAGAAGGAGAGATCACACGGATCCACGCTCGAAACCTACACAAGTGTAGAAGCAAGGGGTGAGTACCAGCAACACGGTACCTGATGTTTTCATATTATATATGTGTAATCAACAACACAACTTCCAATGCAAGTGTCTTACAATTGCGCAATAGTATACTTCTAAATTGATCTTCTAAATTGCATTGTCCATGGTTTATTTTGATTATTTTAGTTATATTATGATGTATTATGATTCAATTACTCTAGTTCTTGATGAATTAACCTAGTTTGTGAAGTAGATCATGAAAATGACCCAAGTCCCTAATCCTAGATTATGAACTAGTGATGAATTTACGTGTAGTGATGTAATTGACTTCATTATTGTATTAATTACTATGGTGTGATGATATTACACCCATTGTTGGGTTGAATTGGATGGTTGATGGTAAAACCTTGGATGATGTTTTGTGAAGGAGATTGGGTAAGTCTTATGATGTCAAACCTTTACTTCAAATTATGATTACTTGTGATTAATGATGAAGTTATATTGAAGTATACCTTATGATAAAATTGATTAGGGTTGGTATGATGTTGAGTTGAAATTTCTTGATTTATGGCTTGTGAGTTGTTGGCTAAGATTTAATGATATAAGGTTGGTGATGAATTGCCTATGTGCCTTATTATGATATGGTGATGTAAACGTGCTAACCTCACATGCGTGAATTGTATTGAAAGGACATACTCATGCAATTCCTATTGAGCTATGACTATGACTATATAAGGGGTAGACCCTATGACCTAAACTAAGTTATGGTTATTAATGAAAGACATTTCAAAAGAGACTCTAGCTTAGCAATGAGTGAACTAGAGTGAGGACTGTCCCTTCCCATATAGGGAAGGTAGTTTCACTAATGTACTCATGAGATCTGAGACTATAATGCATGTATCATAAAGAGGGTCCCAAATACATCTCCTAGTTCTTGAACTATGTTGCCCCCATAGTTAGTAATACTAGCTAGTGGTTCCACATAGGTGCTATGTTCATGTTTTGGTAGTACGTTGGCAAGTAGTCCACCTTCTTTCGGTGTAGGGTTCCATGACACCGGATTTCACATTAACTCATGTGTTCTATGTTGGTTAAGGCAAGATGTTCCCAAAAGGTAAAATAAAGTAATAAAGTGAATTCTAACTAGGATGAGATGAAGGGGTTTGGCTTATTTAGGTAGGGGTAGGGACTCTACCTATACATTGCACTAGTTAGCCTTGAGGGAAGTCTTAGAAGGATGTTTCTTATATGCTTATAAATGTAAATGATATGTATATGTTGATCTTACATGTTAATGACACTATGTGATAATGGTTTCACTTATGAACATGTGTTTGGTCTCTTTTGCTAAAGTATGATGATGTCTACTCTTAATGATATGGTATGTAAAGTTAGGCATTGCTTATAGATCTTGTCGGGTTTACTTGATTGAGTGAGGTTATGGGGCCTTACTTAGTCATTGCATTAGTGGACTTAAAGAGGGTGTATGAGTGATGGTCTTTCTTAGGTTATGATGTTAGGAACTCTTATGCATTCTTGTTGATATTTTAAGTTGATGATAGAGTTGTCTTGATTATGTGCTAAATTATGTTGATATGCATATTGACTTGACTAGATTTGGTATTGTTGGTTTTGTGATGTACATGGTCTTGACTTAAGGAATATGTGCTTGTTGACTTGTATTGGCTATTAAATGTGCATAAGGTTTTTCTTAAGTGACTTTGCATGCTTTTGAATAAATGTCCCTTTTTGGCATGATTTATATGTTGTATGTGCATATGATCCTATACTTAGTACAAGTGATGTGCTAACCCCATTTCTCCCTTTTTCCTGACATTTTAGGTTCCGATCGTTGAGGAGATTGTGACAATTTGCACGGATCATTCTCCAAGTGGGTATGTCCTCAAGTCCGAGGATGATGTCTTGTTATTACCCTAGTTATGTTTCTTTGTTGTAGTCTAAAGACGATCGTTTCATTCTATTTGATCCAAGATATTGTTGTAAGCTCTATGTGGCATTTATACATTGTGTAAAGCTTATGCCCATGATGATTCGACTCCATTTAAATGGTTTAATATGAGACATCCATTTTAAGACTATGTTATGTATCTTTTATATATATATATCCCTTGAGGATATGCTTAGAGCTTGTATAATTGATTTCAAGGGAAATAAGGATAGAAAATTGCCTTTGGTTGAGTTTTGTTATGACAATTTATCATTCATCTATATCCATGGATCTTTTTGAAGCATTGTATGGTAAGAGATGTAGATCTCCTATTGGATGGTATAAAGTGGGAGAGCCTTCACTTTTTGATCCCAAATTGACTTATAAGACTTTGGAGAAAGTTCATATAATAAGGAATCAGTTGAAAACAACCTATAGCCGGTAAAAGTCTTATGTCGACCATAGAAGAAGAGACTTAGAGTTTGAAGAAGGTGATAAGGTGTATCTAAAAATTTCACCTATTAAAGGAGTGATGAGATTTGGCAAGAAAGGGAAGTTGAGTCCTCCTTAGGTGGGTCCTTATGAAATTTTGCAAAGGGTTTGTAAGGTTGCATATGAGTTGACGTTACCTAGTGAATTGGCTTCGGTTCATCCGTTGTTCCATGTATCCATGCTTAAGAAGTGTGTCGGTGATCCTCAATCCATCCTTCCAATTGAGGTTCTAGGTGTGGAAGAGAGCCTTCTCCTATGAGGAAATCTGGTTGAAATCCTTGATAGACAAGTAAGGGAGTTAAGGAACAAGGAGGTGGATTTCGTAAGGTGTTATGGAAGAACCATCTAGTTGAGACTGCAACATGGATAGCCGAGGCCGACATGAAGTCCCGTTACCCTCATCTATTTGATAACAAAGGTTAGTTGTTCTTAATTAGAGTAAAAATAATTAGTTTATTTGAAGTTGCCTTGATTTTGGTAAAATATTGAAATATATGCATTGTTACGGTGAATAAGCATGCCTAAGAATCAAACTTATTTCAAAAATTCTCGTCTTGATTTGCACTTATTGTGTACTTGGTATGTTTTTGCCTTTATGAAATGATGTTGATAGGTTGAGTTTTGGTATAATTGACTCTTTGATTATATGTTGAGCTCCTGTTGTTGTGAGAAGGAAATTCCTCATGTAGTGATTTTGAGCTAATATGTGTAGTGATTCAAGTTTTGTATTGCTATGTCTAAATGCCATGATTGAGTCGTAACTCATGTTGATTATGTATGTTGTTGGTTGTGCTTCTAGTATTGAGTCTACCCTTCCCTTTAAAAGATTTTAGTGTCATTCGGGGATGAATGTTCCTAAGAGGGGGGGGGGGGACAATGCAATACTCCGAAAGTCTAAAACCTAATATAGAGCCTCACATGAGTTTCTAAGGTCTATAAACTGTTTTAACGTCAACAATAATGTATATAAGTCATTTGGGAAGTTTTAGATTCAAGACATCGAGGAACGTTCCTGACGTGTGGAGAATAGGTCAAAGGGTGCTAGTGTGCCTTAGCCTATTTGACAAGGTCTTAAAAGTCCGAAATTGATGAAATTTGGTGGTAAGGTGTCTAACGTGTATTAGAGTTGGTTTAGGGTCAAAATGTTTGGGTATGACTCCTCAAAGACCACCCTAAGGGTCCTTGAGGAGGACCCTTCCATTTGTGGCTAAAAGGTATCCTGAGACAATAGACATCGACGAAGGCAGGCGACGAGGCGTAGGTGGATCGACGGAGCGTCGATGCCTCCGTAGTTGAAGACCTAGCCATTTTCACAAGTCTCAGTCGAAAACGACTGACCTGCAGGACGGTTGGTCCCAAGGTCCGTCGGCTGATCTACGACCCATAGGTCGGGGTCTCGTTGGTCAGGTCTGCAACTATTCTGTGTAATTTTAAGTGGTGTCATTTAATTAATTAGGTGGTTAGTTAATTATTTAGGGGTTAGGAGAGGTCTAATTAAGTTAGTTAATGATTTATATAAAGACCTAAACTTAATTAAACTAACCTAACCCCCATATTTCCCAAAACACAGTTGCTCTTCTTTCTCTCTCCCAAATAGAAGAGCTCCATTCAAGGGCTAGGTTAAGGTCTAAGGGCAGCTAGAAGGTTGTTTTTCACCATAGACAATGCAATTTAATAGTATGCAATTTAGAACTATCATAATCTAACATTGCTAAGTGTCTTCGTTCATACTCAATCTCCACTATTCTTTTGGTCAACTCATCTACTTAAATTATCAATGCAACTAATATGAAGTCCTTCTCCACTCTTTTGTTTGCCTCAGCCATGTGGTCTAGAAGTTGGACTTCTATCATATAGGGCTGCTTTGCCATATCTTCTGAAATGAGTTGGTCGAGCAATATCTTGTTTTCGGGATCAAGATTTTTGTAGAAACAGTCCGAAAGGACTATCAGGAATGTCACAAGTTGACCCTTGAGTTATCAGCTCTTTAAACAGGTCTCATGACTCATGGATTTGTTCACCCTCCAATTGCTTGAAGTTTAGTATACACTACCGAAATATCATTACTTCTAATGGAGGGAATTCCATTAGCTTTTAGGTGTTACTCAGTATATTCACCCCCTTATGCCTCAAAGCACAACCAAACAAAACAAAACTGAAAGTAAAGTAAGTGAAACAAAGACTAACAAGAATAAAATTTGATCTCAACTAAAAATTCTCAAACAATACCACTCCCCATTAGCAGCGCTTATATACGCGTAATCAACGTCACAACTTCTAATGCAAGTGTCTTACGATCGCGCAATAGTATAGTAATTAAACCAAGGGTTGGATCGTTTCCACAAGCAGTGGTTGTGAGAATTAATAGAAAAATAAAATTAAGTTCTAACTAGTCATATCTAAAGACATTAACAAATACAAACATATTAAATCTAAAGGGTTGATGCAAGCGTCAAATATCAATGGGGTATTTTGTCACAAGTAAGTAAAAACAATGAAAATATAAAAGAGTACTAATATGGGAGGTGGGATTCTTGGGATGTGATAGGAATACGGTATAGACTAAATTATTGGTAGATGCTTTTAACGATAACTTGTTGAACATTTGTGACTAGGCAAGACTATAATGGAGGTAAGCTCTTTCTTGAGCAACTTACCCAAATCAAATGGGCTCCTTTCAAACACCCACTTGTCGCATGAAGAGCAGCCTCTGTCTTATCCCACTCACTCTCTCCAGCTATGTGTGTGGGAAAAAGGACTAGGGTTCACTCTCTCAGTTGAAACTCATGTTGACCCGATTCCACCAGCCATCAACTTAGTATTCTTAGTTTTACGACCTCTCTCTCGAGCAAGCCAAAAATACTGAGGTGAAATTATATTTGCAACTAAAACCCCATTAATTTCATACACAACTACTAACCAAAATCATATTTATACAACAAATGTTTATCCACAAGCAATACCCAACAAATAATCTAACCTATATTGACAAAATCACATCTCTAGAATTGTGATTTTAGCTAAACATGTACAAGAGATAGAAATTTATACAAAAATGAGTTTGAATTCAAATGGGTATAAAGATTTAAGTCTTGTTACAAGTCAAAAGTGAAGAATCCAAGAGACCCAAGACCAAATTCTTGGAGATGAAACTCTTTGAATCTTCAAAACCCTTTTCAAATTTAGAATTCAAAAATAAAAGCTTAAAATTCTATCTGATGATAAAAACTACGTACCAAGTTAAAACTACTAATGAATAATTATAGTTTTCAGAATGTTGTGCTGTAGTGGATCACTCGCCGCAATTAGTCGGTATCGCTGAACGAATCGGCGATCCACCCTTTGGTAGCTTCATCGCCATCTTGTGTTAGCCTACATCATCTTCATATTTTGGATCATTGAGCGACACAGTACTACTTCGTGAAACTACTCGGCAATGCGCCAACTGCTGATTCTCTTTGCCGATGTGATCCTTTCCTTCGAAGCTTAGCATACTGTAGCAAAAGGCAATCTTCAGACCTGTTGGCGACTCGTCAAGTTAACTCGGAGATCCTCAGGCTTTCATTTCTTCGTTCTTTTCAGCATTAGTGTTCCTTTTTGTCAAGTAATAATGTCCATATTTTCCCTTAAATTCAGTACCTGAACCTCAAGGTTATTTATCATTTATTGAAACAAAATATGCATTGAAGGACAGTAAACTATCAAAATAGAGCTCTAAATGAGTCTAATTTGTGAAATCATCTGTACCCAACAAGCAACCTACTAAACAAAGTAACTAGCTATAAAATGAATATCCCCAACTCATTAACCGAACCTCCTCAAACTACAATCTGCATTACAATAAACAAGATTTATTATGGCAATATTTAGCGTCTCTGTTGCTACAAAAGTTATTATCTGGTGTCGACAATGAAGGCGTCGCAGTAGATAAACATTTAGTGGCAAGTTTTGTTAATTTGTCACTAATAGGCATTGCTAATTCTCAATTATTTGTTTGCGCTATTACGTAGGAAGAAAGCTAGTCTTAATGGAACATTCTAGAGATATATGGAGTATTTCCTTGAAAGATTTTAGAATATCATGGGAAGTCCTTAGGACATTCTAATTATGTAGAGTATTCTAGAATGGAGGCTTATTTGTAAATATGTAAGGACTTGCATGATAATTATTAGTTTCATATTAGCCCGTGAGTTAGTAATATAATTAGAAGGGTATTCATTTGTAAAATATTCAAGCAAAAATCAAGAAATCTTCCACTAGAAATTCTCTTGTATCTTTTTTCATTTTCTTATTGATCTAGTGTTAAAAGGCTCACTTGAGCTTGCAAGATTGTGAAAAATTCGTGAGCGAGTTGTCAAGTGCTACATAATGTTCTTAAAAGAAGTTCAAGTCTGTGACATAAGTCTCAATTATCTTTAAACATGTCTTAACAATCAAATTCAAAATTTGATTTGCACATCGAATATGCATAAAAATTTCATCAAAAAGTAAATGATTCATCTCCTTAAAATGTTCTATCAATAAATTTGAGATGTCTTCATTATAGCGTGCATTATCTAAATTTATCACAAATTACCTCTTCTGAATTTTCCATTCTGAAAGAATATTGATTAATTTTAACCTAGAATAGGATCATTCTGGAGAAGAGGCACATGATTAAATATCAAGATTCTATTTAAAAAATTTAACTAGCCTATAATCAGATGTCAAACATATTTTATTAGGAATATCAAGAAGTTCATCCAATGACTATTTCTTTATGATTCTCATAAAACTTATTAACATCAACTCTTGTCGTATTTCTTGAAATTATTTAACCCTAGAATTAAAAAAAAACATGAATATTTCTAATCCCTTGATATTCCACAAAATTAAGCAGATACTTATGCCTAACTATAGCCCTGATTATCTTTTTACGATATTGTCTGTGATTTATTTGTGTACCTTGATTTATTGCCTCTTTTTTGTGTTTTCAACTGATGTCGATTAAACTTGAAGTTTCTAAAGTTGAGTTTATGTAGCAAGACAGTGTCACATATTAACATTTTGCTCGTAATCTGTAATCTGCAATCTTCATTCATATATGACGGCAACTTCTTAAAAATAGTTCATGCTTCAAATCTTTTTCTTTAGTTTGATGAACTTGTGGAGCTTTGAGCCTCTGCAATAGAGACTTCATTATTATGATTCATAACAAGCGTGTAAAATCTACAGAAGAAAGACATAAAATCAGTACATCAGTTGCTCTATTTTCATAAATTGATATGAGTTTGAAGCAGTAGTTGATTTCTCATATTAAATACAACAGTCCTCTATTTTCAAACCATCAATTTTAAAATCAAACACATTTTCATATGGGAGAATTGTAATTTTTCTAAAGCATTATGACTTCAAAAGATTGTGACTTTTCTTATGAGACACGACAAACATATGTCCATATTTCATACTATCCCTTTCTAACTATGAATAGTGAAATTTTCTTTCAATTTTAAACATATTTCCTTAAAAGTATGAACTCCTCAACTTGAATGTTAAATTATTATAATAGTCCCTAAGTTGAATGTTTAATTACTATAGTACTCCAACTAAAAACATCCAATTTAGAATATCTTACACATATTATATTATGTTATATCATATTATATTTAAAACAAACACCTTTTCACCTTAACAAGTTGCAATTTTTTCGAGTAAATACAACTTTTTTGAAGGGTTATGACTTTTCTGAAGGGTTGCAATTTTTTTGATAAGGCACAATAAGAACATGCTCATAGTACCCTTTGTTGGATATAAATGTTGAGTGGATTCAATTTTTTATTCTTTTAATATTAATTTATTTTTTATTAAAATGTTTTCCTCTTACTTTTTTTTATGTGTGTTTTCTCAATACTTATTTTCCATAAAAATAAAATTGCATTATTATTTGTGCTAAAAAAATTATTTCAAATTTTTGATCTTTTCAAGTATTTATATGATTTAGCATGAAATACATGGACAATACATGTGCTTGAGAACTAGTTGGTATAAAAGTAACAAAAAATCAGCTAAAACTTATTGAAGTGTGAAACCCTTTGAAACCTAAAAGAAAAGAAAAGAAAGCTTAGGATTCGTTCGACCCCAAGCATGGTCGTCTCAATAAGTTTGGGGGTCTAAAGCCAAACGTATACAGAGTCTCCATTTTTTTAGTTGACAAATATAAATTGAATAATTATATCATACTCCGTGTAATCATACAAATGAGGTCTAGAGAGGCAGGATACTAGCATTGTAAAGTAAGAATGTAAACAATGTAAATTATTTTCAATGAAAATTTTATAATAGAAAGTTAGAATAATAAGACATGACTTAATTTTTTGAAAAATATGATAATATTAAAACAGTGTTGTGATGAATTTGACAAGTAGATATAATAATATTAAAATGGTGTTGATTAGTGTTGGTGCTTGAAATTTGAATAAGACACCAAAAGCAAATTTGATCTTTTTATAAGTACACAACAATAGATTTTACATAATGTAGAAGGTTTGAATATTTGAGATCAGACTTTAGAATATTCAATAATGAAAGAATAAAAAATAGTGACAAGAGAATAAATAAAAGTAAGTATAAGAACACAATACGGAATGGTTCATAATAATCGTTAAAATATAAATGAGCTGGACAACAAAAGAGATAGTCTCATGCGGAACTAGAAAGGATACTACAATTAATTATCGGGATAATGCCCAAGTACCTCCTCCAACCTATGCCCAAAATCCCAGAGACACACTTATACTATACTAAGGTCCTATTAACCCCCTGAACTTATTTTATAAGTAGTTTTGTACCCCTTTTCAGCCTACGTGGCACTAGTTTGAAAAAAAAGTCAATCATCATTGGACCCACAAGATAGTGCCACGTAGGCCGAAAAGGGCAGAAAATTATTTAAAAAATAAGTTCAGGGGGGTAATAGAACCTTAGTATAGTATAAGTGTGTCTCTGAGATTTCGAGCATAGGTTGAGGGGGTACTTGTGCATTATCCCTTAATTATCTATATAAGAATCTAAAAAAACTACTACAATCAACTAAACAATATTCAATTTCTCAATTATATTTTCTATACAAAAAAATCTTTTAATATTTATCGATGTAAGAAATTTTCTAACAATATATATATATATATATATATATATGGGAGAAAATGGGGGGCCCAAAAAAATTGGGGCCCCAAGCGATTGCTTTAGTGGCCTTATGGTCGAGACGACCCTGACCCTAAGAATACTTGGGAAAATTTTTGAAAAAACTTGGGAAGTGGTGTTTGACTATGTAACTTGGCAAATCAAGTTTCCCAAAACCAGCAGAAAACTACTATTTGAGTCAAGTCCTAATATTTTAGATTTTTAAGAAAATTAAAAATTACCTTAAACTTTTATATTTTAGAAAAAATACCCATTATTTATTAATGAAAAAATACATAAAATCCCCCCCGAACTTGGCGGGAAAACTCACTTTAGCTCTTTAACTTTAATGGTAATTATTTACCCCATAATCTCTTTTCAAGTGAATTAAAATACACCCTAATATAATAGTACCAGTCTCACAATGGCAAGTGTATTCCACACGCGCCATGTCATTGCTACGTCAACGCCACATCAGAGTCACGTCATTGCCACATCAACATCCCATTCAACATATTTAAATTTTGATTTTTAATTCTTTTTTGTTTCTTTTTATTTACTCAAAATTTTGGAAAGTAAAAAAAATCTCAAAAATTAATAATTAATATAAGAAAAATGATCTCAAAAAAAATCAATTGAAAGAGATTCAAAATATCAAAATCATTCTCACAAGAACACTCAATTTTTAAGACACAAAATTAAAACAAATAAATATAACAACTAAAAATTTAATTTGAAATGAAAAATTTATAGAGTTTCATTGAAAAGAGTTTCAAGTTCATCACATTCAAACGTTGCCATAAAGACTAATATTTAATTTGAAGCTAGAACAAATTGATAATTTTCCAATTTTTTCTTGTTCATCAGATTTTTTGAATTTATTAATAGAAATTAAAGGAAATGAGGGTGGAACGGGACGTCTTGAAGAAGGAGAAAAAAATATGAAAAGTATAACAAAGAAAAAGAAGAAGAAGAAAAATGTGAAGCACCGATATTGGAAAACAAATAAAGAGGGTAGGGGGTTCGTTGGGGGTGGGGGTGTCGAAGAAGAAGAAAGGGTAGTTCAAGTGGTGGTTGAGGGCGAGAGGGGTGGATTGGGTGTGAGGAAGATGAAAGGACGGGATGTGGGGGTGAGGTTGGTGGTACTAAAAGTTAGGGACGGTAGGGTATGAAGAAGATGAAAAAAAAGATTATTGGATAAATGAAAATAATTGGGGTCCACTAATTATTTTTTTTCTTTAATTTTTTATCTTTACGCGCCTCTTTTTTTTGACTTGCCATGTCAGCGATTTGGTGTTTTTGATTCACTTGAAAAGAGATTAGAAGGGTAAATAATTACCCGTAAAGTTAAAGTGCTAAAGTGAATTTTCCTGCCAAGTTCAGGGGGATTTTTTTGTATTTTCCCTTTATTAATTTCAACTAATATTGTTACTACCTCCTCCGAAAAATTTTGAGTTCTAATTTGATTGATAAACTTGAGAAAAAATAACAATTTGTGTTTATAATTTTAATTATAACTGAATCAATGAAAAATTTGAGTATGTGATTAATGTGTTGTCTTGCCTATATTTTTATTCTGTTATTGTTTTTCTTTTTTCTTTTTTCTTTTTTAGTGAAATTGTAAAAAAAAAATCATTCAACCAAATAGCATACATACACTGCTAGTTTGTTTGGACTCTAGAACTAATCCTCGAAAGATCAACTAGCTATCCATATATTATATTTACAGAAATTTTTTATCCACACAGGGTAAGCATTCAAATGATCAAGAATTGACTTCTACTTCAGATTCAAATGTCCTTTTGTTTCCGGTTGGAGACAAATTTTCTTTAATGGCTTGACAAAAAGTGTGCACTATTGTGAGAATCTGTCTTGAATTCCTTTAATTTCATATATAGTAGACACTTGTTGCTTACAAGCAATCAGTAGTTTTGCGAGCGCTCTACTTTTATTGCCTCTTGTTGACACCCATTGTAGCTCATCCTCCCAATTTCCTATCTGACTAGGCCCTTTTATCCATGTTCAGAGTGCACCCCATATGTTGGTGGAGTATTCGCACTTGGAAAAAGATGACAGGATAATTTTGTTATCTTTTATAACGGAATATGTTCATTATAAAGTAATAATGTGAATGAATTTTTAAAACTTTATAAGCGTAAATCATATTTTTTGGAATAATTAAATATTTTTAAAAATACTAGAGGTCAAATTTATGGCACAATTTTACTAAAAACCTGACTCAAATATTATTTGACAATAATATTTGAAAACCTGCTATCAAACACTAGCTTAGAGAGAAAAAAATAATAAGAACTTGGGGTGTGTGTTGGTAGAAAATGTTTTTCAATTTTTATTTTTTACCTCATCCACCACTAGGTCCCCGTCCCCATCTACCCCCAACCCCCTCCCCCCCCCAAAAAAAAAAATTAAGTTTATTTTTTAAAAATATTTTCAATTTTAATTTTATTTTTCACCACGACCCATCCACCCAACCCAAATGAATTTGAGTTTGCTTTTTAAAAATATTTCCAACTTCAAAATTTCATCTTCACCTCCTATCCTCGACCTCACCACCCACCCTCTAAAAAAATTTTAAGTTTTTTTTTAAAAAAATAGTTTCAACTATAAAATTTTATTTTTTTCACCCCAACCCTTGACCCCTCCTCCCCCACCCCCCAAATAAAAAAATTGTCTTTAAAAAATATTTTTAATTAAAAAAATTATTTACTATTCTAGCAAAAACAAAAGATATTTTTCAAAGCCATTTTTCACTTCATAAATCAAACACTAAAATTATTTTTGAAAAATATTTTTTATTTACCAACCAAACATGAGAAAATAAATCTAAAAAATTTACTTGTTTTATAGGAAAACATTTTTCTTCTACCAAACACACCCTTGATTGACTCATTTTTTTTATTTTATATTAAACCCATAAAATAATTGATGAATTAAGTTCAACAGAGCTAGTTTCTAATAATTGTAGCAGTCGAAAATTGTATACTCAAAAAATAATATATATATATATATATGTCGGATCAATTTGTATTACTTTATTGCTAAGTAATTGACCAAGAAATACGGCGCCATACGGAACACTTTACCTTCGTTCATATTCAATAGACATCTTAATCGAATAAAATTAATTAATTCTTTTCCATTTTAAACCTCAACAATTAATATGATTTTAGAACTTTAAACAAATTTTGAAGATAAAAAATTTTATTTTTAATAGATTAATTAATATAAATAAAAAGCATATTAGCACAATTGATTAATTTATTAATAATTTTTAAATCAGTATATAAAATATAAAATATTCATTTAATATGAAATGAATAAAATAATTAAGAATATAAAGAAGTGAAAGGTGGCATAAATTTTTACTCAAATTGCTCAAGGCAAGGAAAGAATAAGGGACCATTTGGTCACTTCAAACGCTAGAAGCTCCTAATAAGGCCCCCATTATTGCTCCCTTTTTAAAAGCAAAATGAGAATAGAAAAAAAAAAATATACTCCATATGTATATAGTGGGACTAAATGGAATAATTAAAAAAAATATATCATCATTTTTTTTGCCTTTGTTTATGTATGTAGAAGATTTTTATTCTCCTTTTTTAAGGTCCACCTATTCCAAGGGCCCAATTTATAGTATAAAATTGTTTTTAGGAAGTAATGCATTTAAGCTTTTCTTTACTTAGTCAAGTTACGTATACTCAAGGCTGCAAATTAAATGGTGGATAACCCTTTTACATATTTAAGAATATTATAATGCCAAGCTTTTGATACTAAAGACGTTTCCGTTTATTTCCTAACACCACTAGTTTGGTACGTTCGACATAAAAAAAAAATACTTTTTTCACGAAAATTTTTCTGTTAGAAAGTTAAAAAATAAAAGATAATACTTCAAAAACATTTATATGTATGCTAATAAAACATTACCAAAATGAAATGGGGTGGGGTGGAGGGGTAATAATATGATCAAGAGATGATAGATTAGGGTTGAAGACGTTAGGTGGATGAGAACAAGACAATGCACATGGAACTTATTCTTATTCTTATTAAATATATTATTTTCTTTAATTTGAAGAAATTTATTTTTTAGAGAAAATATATTTACTAACCGAGATGATTATTTTCTTCAGTACCAAGCACACCATAAGTGTATCGTTATGGTGACCAAGGAGTACGCTTAAATAGTTCTAATTTTTTAACTTTAATCAAATGTCTTAGAATAAGTTTAACATCAACCACCGTAACTTCAGAATGTATTATATTTTTTATATTTCATATTAAATTTATGAGGTAATGTACCTGTATTAAGAAAAATATTCTATAATATAATTTACTCATAATTTTAAGTCATAATTTTCACTATTATTTTTTATAATATCATAAATATAACTTTATAGATAATGGAATTTATCTCCTGTAAAATTCAGAACTTCAATAAATAAAAAGCGAATATGAAACAAATTCAAACATCCATTTTTAACTTCAAACAATTAATGGGGTACCTATAAAGAAAAATAAAGGTTTATTATAAATTATATGCGGATTATTGTAATATTGTCATTCCACAAAGTAGGAATGGACATCTGAAAAACCACTACAAGAAAATAATTTATTATTAATCAATATGACCGGTATAAAATATGGTACCTAAAAGTGCAATACAATTATTTTCCTGGTTCATATTACTTGTTATTTTTTTACTTGACTGTTAAACCTTTCAAAAAAGCTATCAAATATGTCGAAGCCTCGAATAAAAATGTCTATTTAAGCTTTAAACTTGACATGACACCTCGAATTGACAAGTGACCCTCCTCAAATATATATATATATATATATATATATATATATATATATATATTATCTTATCTCTACTAAGAAGTAGGAATCTGAAAGCAATAAACCAAAGATGGTGAGACAAGGCAAAAGCAATAAGGAAGTCAACACATTAGTTCACTTATTTTTTTTTCGGGTGAAGGTTAAGGATATCAAGATATCATCATATCTCCTATTCAGAGAATATGAAAATGTCAAAAGAGAAAAAACATTCAAGGCCATTTTTTTTGTGGATATCCAAAAGTAATTGAAGTTCCTGAGAAAACAGGAAGCAACATATTATTTGAGTAACAATGTTTCGCTCAAATCACTGTCCAAAACAAGATTCACGATTGACATACTAGTGTTCAAAGAAAAAATAGGTGAAAGTATCGACATGATGAAACTTTTGAGATATGTGAATATTTGCAATTACATAATATTACGTTTTCCTAGAATTAAAGACATTTTAAGGTCATGAATAATATACAATGAATATCAGAGAGAATTTGAAGTGAAATTTACCAAAATATTCATTGTTACGTCACAATTAAAGGAGGTTGACATCGAAAGGTATCCGTAAGTCACATCAATGTGAAAATCAGCATCGCTAAAAGGACATTTGCATTATATCCCTAGAGGTGGTGATATCATTGGTGAAAGGACCTTCCACATAGTATTTGTAACATATCGTAACTAAAAATAAGCTAGGAAACCAAGGACAATCATTTTTGAAAATAAAAAGAGAAATCTGGAAAATTTCCAGCTTTCAAAAGTGAGTTTTGGTTATTTTCAAACGACCATAACTTTAAGATCAAGAGGACTTTAGATGAGTTCTTTATATGGTTGAAAAGCTATTGAGAAGTCTTTCCAACGCCACTAAGTTTGTGCAAATGCAATGTCGTATGAGGGAAATATGTCTTTCGGAAGTTGGGCTGTTGGACTGAGAAAAGTCCAATCCGGATTTCAGTAAGGACAAAGTTGTCTTTTCACCCTAGTATTTCCTAATTCATTTTAAGGGTTATTTAGGGTAAATTCCAAATCTCAATTCATTTAACAAAAACTAAGAACGGTTAAGGTTGGGGAGAAAAGAGAAAAGAAGAGGAAGATCAAGAATTATCCAAGAACGCCAAGATCGTTGCGCGGATTTCGTCGGGGGTGATCCCTATCGAGGTATGTGAGATCATTATGTGTTGGGTCCTTTCACCCACACACCAATTTGATTCAATTCAGCAAGTTACAGTATATTGAATGATGGATATGAGAGTTCTTGATGAAAATCAGATTTAGTTCATGTTTTCGGACTGTTTTTGGGGTCTAATCTATTGGATAATGAGTTATTTAGAGATTTTAAGTGTTTGGGGGGGGGGGGATCCATGTAAATTTAGGAGGTTTAGGGATGAAAAACGGAGAAGAAAAGTCGGAGGTCCCGCCTGTTACACCCCGGGGCGCCGCACCTGCCATAGGCCCTCAGGGCAGGCTTTGTCTGACAAGCCCTGGCGCGCCACGCCAGACAGAGCACCTCAGACCAGAGTTTGTCCGACAGGCTCTGGCGCTCCGCGCGTCTCAGAGCATCAAGACCCCCTAGAGATTCCATTCTTTTCCTATCTTTTCGTACTGGTTCCTAAGTGATGTACCTGTCATTCCTAGTTGATTTCAACACTCTAAAGTACGTTTAAACATCATGAAATCATCCATAAACATGAGATCATGATCCTTGAATCCATAATTCAATTCAAGGGAAGCTAAGATCAAGGTCAGAGAAGTTAAGAAACAAGTCAAAGTGAGTTCTTAAAATTTTCAAAGAGTCTTAAACAAACATATTAACTTTGTTTAAAGGCTCAAGTTAGAAGTTGAGCAAAGAGTAAAGAGTTGAGTTAAATTCTCAAAAGCTATAAGGGAACTAAATATTTCCTAAGAGTTAAGTTTCAAGTTAAGTAAAGAGCAAGAGCTGAGTTCATTTCTCAAGAGATATAAGGAAACTAAGTATTCCTTAAAGGTTTACAAATGTTTTCACATTTAAGTAAAATGAACTAAGATCTACAAAAGAGTTTTGAACAAAAAGGGGAATATTGATTCCAAAAGGAACTTTTTAAAGCTAAAGGGTTCAGTAAATTATCTCAACCCAAAGGATGGAAGTTTTGCTAAAAGCATAACCTAAATTTTTTTGGGAGTAGTATTGAGCACCAATGTGGGGATGTGATTTCATATTAACTCAAGTCTCCATGTAAACCATAAAGCCATCACGGGTTTTAACGGGTCATACTTTTTAGATGATCACGTAAGTTAAGCTAGTGGATTCACTAAGTTAAGTAAAGTCCTATACCGATGAAAAAGTATAGAATGGTTCTTGGGCAACGTGAAGTAAAACGTTGTATCATCACTTAGGCTCAAAGTGATGGTTGTCGGTTAGAGAATCTTCCACAAAAGTTATATTACTTTCATATATAAGTAAATACGAGTTTGTTATTGCATTTCTTTAATAAACTAAGTTGTTTTTATGGTTTTACAAGCTTTATATATATTACATGTGTTTAAATTGCTTTGTATACATACTTTGAGTTGAGCAGACCCAAGGTAAATTCATCTTATTCCCTCTCAAGCTTAAGTCGTTGTATAGCATTCCAACTCGCATACTCGTACATTCAATGTACTGATGCCAGTTGGCCTTAATCATTTTATGATGCAGACGCAGGTAACCAACATCATCATGTAGCGGACCGTTGATCCAGTTCAACACTCTACAATCACTTGGTAAGCCTCCTTGCATTCCTGAGGACATTCCTTTTATTCCTTTTCTAGCTTAGTTAATTAGAATGTTGTGGGGTCTGTCCCAACATCCATCTCAGTCAGTTAAGAGGCTTCATAAAAAGTTAGTAGTTCAATTTTGGAGTCTAATTTATCTTATATTTCATATGTTCAAGTGTTGAGACTTAGTGTCATTTTGACCAAGATAATTATTTAAGTTATTTGATGATAATGCTTTTAATTCTTTATCTGAGATGAGTATAGTCTTTCGCTATGTTAAGTAAGTCAGACCAAGGGTTTGCCCAAGGCCAGCAATGGTCGTTGGGTGCCGGCCACGTTCAGGGTGTAGGCTCCTAATGGGAAAATATTATATCATTGTCGATAGGGTCATCCATATTATATTTTTAAAGGTGGTAATATCATTACCAAGAGGGTTATCCATATCATTTCCCGAAAGATCTAATATGATTGTCGCGAGGGCCATCAACATATTGAATTGTATTAACTCATCATATATAACGCCAAAACTGAAAGAGATTGAATTTGAGAAATATTTTATAGATCACATCAACTTCGAAAGTGTCTTATATTAAAATCATTGTCGACATGATCATCTATATTATTTTATCAAAGGTTGTAATATCATTACCAAGAGGTCATCATTATCATTTCCCGAAAGATGTGATATGATTGTCTCTATGTCTATCTACATATTGAATCATATCAACTCATCGTATATTACATCAAAATTGAAAGAGGTTGACGTTCGAGAAATATTTTATAGAACACATCAACTTCGAGAGTGTTTTATTTGTTCTATATCAATAAAAAGGGGGCTGACATACCAACATAGTAAAGACAGTACTTCACTTTCTAAGTTAAAATTTCTGTTAACTAGTTTTTTTCAGTATTTATCGAGAACATCTGAGCGGATGCATTCTCAATTAAATCACATTTGCAGATGTCATAAAAAAATGCAACAAAAAATAGATTTTTTTGTTAGCGAAATGAGACATAGTCTATAAAGAAATATCAGACTCTTTGACGTGAGTTAAGGAGGGATATCCACCATAATCAAATTACACCCTTATCAAAAGACAGGTAGGTATTTTTTGAGGAGTTCGATAGTTTCAGTTTCACATATTAAAAATTTTCAGATTCTCGTTATAACCAAATCTTCAAATTCGAGTGACAATGCACCAAAAATTGTGAAAGCTATATCCATGTAAGTTTACAATTCTGGGTGTAAAGGAATATACAATCATAAATAAGATGTTAGAAATTTATTTTTCATACTCAATTTATTTGTTACTCTTTCTAGATCAAAGTTTATCTTATCATATTAGATTGTCTTTCCAACTGATTGAGTAAATTATAAACATCATGATTCCTGATTTCAAGAGATATATAGGTGGGAAGGATGTTCAAATTTCAATTGTATTCCATCAATCGATCTTAATCTTATTCCCAAGCCTACCAACGTCTGTATAATTCAAAATTGGGAAAGCTTGGAAATTCTTCTTAGATCGGTGCCAAATCAAACGTCTTTTACAATTATAAGTGACCTGAATTCTCACGTGACTTGAGATATGTAGAAAACTCAACACCAGGGCTCCCACAATTCCTTAAAACCATATGGATCCTTTCTTTCAAGAGATGAAAATGATTTCAATCAAAATTGAATTCGTCCATTTTCTTTGCACAAAATCTCTTTCATTGATCCTATCTAAAGAAGGGCAGTTGTAACACCCATTTGACCCTATGCAATTTGTATTAATTTTAATACTTCATAAACAATTTGAAATAATTGGCTTTGAAAAATCTAAAAATATATTTATTTTTTTCCAAATAATTTGGTTAGTTTTTATAAATAATCATAAAACTATATATGTTTATTCTAATTTTCATGTTTCATATAAATATTTAGGAAATAGCCTCAAAAATATTTTACAGGTTAAATACATTTCTTTTCTTTAAATTAGTTTATTTTATATTCATGTATAATAAATTCTCTATTTTAAGTAATAAAATTATATTTCGATAATTATAGTCTTATTTGAATTAAGAAGATCATATAATTAATCAATAATTATTCATCTTTTCAATTTCGATCGAATTTACTTAATTGATTCAATTTGGCAACATTCTAAATTCAATTGGATAAATTTCTAATGCAATAGATCATTCAAAACAGCTTAAATTGCAATCCTTTGGCCCCTTATGTTTTTAAATATGGTTTCCTCTATTCAAATGCTTTAGAACTGCGTATCCTAATGATTGAAGTTGCTTTGATGCATAAATGTTAGAAGTATTAATATTGTTAGGATTCTCGAAAATACATTTTAGATCAGAAATTTATTTGAGTATTTGAAACTTATGATACATGTGAGGCAAGTTTACCATGAATATGACTATTAGTACATTGAATCTTGGTCTATTTTTGTTGCTCAGATGAGTTTTTTGTTCTATCTATTTTTTTTTTAGTTGTTGTCGTTTACTTGTTGTCACCACACTAAGATATATATTAATCACAATCATTTTGTATGACATTAAATATTGATAGTATCCATTTGAAACTACTCTTGAAGTGTCATTGATATATTTCATGGTTATGTCCTCTAAATCGAGTGATTATCCATGTAAAATCTCACAACTCAGCTCTTAAAAAAATTGAATAGTTTGTCGTAAGTATATTAGCTTGAACATGGTGATGTCCTACATCATAATGCATTTTAAGATTCTTCAACAAGTGTATCAAGGGTATTTAAAGTGATCTAGGGTCATAAGGGACCTCAAACACCAAGCCAACTTCAAAGCATTCCTATCGGTCAAGTTCTTGAATGAATTAATATTGAAGTCAACTTCAAACGATCATATCTCTCAACATATAAAGTGTTAGGTGACCTATGACCTATCAAATTAATGTTCTATGAGTTTTCTTTTCAACGCCACCAAGTTTGCATAAATACGAGTTCAGAGTAAAAGATTATGGTCGTATTACTAGAACATGTCTAGATAAGAAATTCAGCAGGGACACCTACCCATTCAGTGACTCGCTGAATGTTTGGCGAATCACCTCATCAAAATGTCCTGTAAATCTTCAATCTTTGACTATTTTGGGAATCCGACGAATATTCACTACAAAAGGGGTCTTTTTGTGGAGGGTTTTTTTATCGATTTATGAGAGTTTTTGACCCACACAAAATTAATTGAGGTGGTTTTAGAAACTACCACAATTACCTATGCCACGAGCATATTAGTGACGATTTGATAGATCCTCCATTACGTCCGCCACAAAATGAATTTGCAATTTGTGGTGATTTTTAAAATCAATTTTTGGTAATTCGTAACCCCTTAAATATGATTTTAGAACTTTAATAACTACAGATAAACAAGGGTTTATAACCCACACAATATAGTCTCAATATCTTATTTAATTCTTTTGAAAGGGGTTTTACCATTTTTTTACCCTCCCTAGGAGCTCCCACCCCTTTGGCTCCCTTGGTGACTCGAACTCGCAACCGAAATCCTACGCTTTTTGCTCCTTTGGTGACTCGAACTTGCAACCTTTGTGTTGAAAGTGAGGGTTGCTTACCATCCAACAAACTTCTCTCGTAATTAAGAAACTTGAATTTTGTTATATAACATAGACTATATTTAAAATATGAAGTTACAAACAACATTAATCTTAATTCATAACAAATTGACACAATTAGTAACTATGTTTGATAACTTAAAGTTTAAAACTTTAACAAGTGATTTCACATCAAACAAATATAAAAGAGGTAATATAGTAATTTTGATTATAGTGATTTGAGTTTATTATTTTTATTTTATATTTTCTTTCATCACAACAAGTTATTACATAATAATATTTTGTTGATATAGTATTAGATGAATTTCACATTTTAATAAATTTATATTCATTAAATTTTAGATAAAGATAAAATTATACATTCATATGTAAAAATAATGTTAACTATATAGTAATTAGGTCTTAAAAGAACATCCTAATATTTAAAACATGTTTTTAAGTCAAAAATTAAACTTTAAATGTACGTATTCAGATTTTACATCTTAATCTTATTAAAAATAAATGATACGTAAATCATCTCAAATGATTTCTCATTTGAAAGTCAAAACATGCTACTAGTACCCTATGGTGAATGTTCTTATTTTTTAATCTAACCTAATCTTGTATGACTACACATCCAATATCCACTATATATATATATATATATA